>NW_027193816.1:0-300000 GCF_032444005.1 Ranitomeya imitator
AATGGGATGAAACTGAATGGGAGGAGACACAGATTAGATATTAGAAAAAACTTTTTGACAGTTAGGGTGATCAATGAGTGGAACAGGCTTCCACGAGAGATGGTGAGTTCTCCTTCCATGGAAGTTTTCAGAGGCTGGACAGGCTTCTGTCTGGGATGATTTAGCGAATCCTGCTTTGAGCAGAGGGTTGGACCAGATGAACCAGGAGGTCCCTTACAACTCTATCATTCTATGATTCTATGCTGAGACCCGGACACCCCCTATAACTTTACGCTGACAGAAGATAGTTGCCGTGTCCCGGACACCTCCTATAAGTTTATGCTGACCAGAGATAGCTGCTGATCCTAGATATCCTCTGTAACTTTATGCTGACAGGAGATAGCTGCTGAGTCCCAGACACCCCCTATAACTTTATGCTGGCAGAAGATAGCTGCTGATCCTAGATATCCTCTGTAACTTTATGCTGACAGGAGATAGCTGCTGAGTCCCAGACACCCCCTATAACTTTATGCTGGCAGAAGATAGCTGCTGATCCCAGATATCCTCTATAACTTTATGCTGACAGGAGATAGCTGCTGAGACCCGGACACCCTATAACTTTATATTGGCAGGAGATAGCTGCCGGTTTCCGGACACACCCTATAACTTTATGTTTGCAGGAGATAGCTGCCGCGTCCCGGACACCCCGTATAGCTTTATGCTGACAGGAGATAGCAGCTATGCAATTATACTTTAGTGTTTATTTTTATTAGTGTATATTTTTTCCTATACTGACAGAAAACTGTTGTTTTTACAGTGCACACTGTACAATTTTTTTTTATTAGTTCTACAAAGATAAATAGAATCTCTTAATAACATCAACCCACTAAACCACACATACGGACATGCCGGTCTTGTAACTGAATTGACATTGTATCTTCTATATGTTGCAGCTTTGCTGAGACATCTTCATGAATATGCGCATGAGACATGACATGGTTGAGGCATGATGTGGTCTAGCCATGACAGAGCACTGGATATATCACTTGCTGCTGAAGTTATTTCCTGGCCCAGCACCAGCATCTTTAGCTACATTGGCAGATCACTGATCTTTTTGCCAATGTCACATGGAGAGTAAACTATCAAACAAGCTAAAGAGGCCAGTGCTGGCAGAGAAACAATCTCAGGAAGCAGACACTGGCTAAGTGCTCTTTAACATCTAAAGCACTTAGCACCTCATTTGCATATGAATAAAAAAATGTTTTCACAGGAATACAGCAACAGATAGTAGATATAAAGGTGTTGAGAGATTTACAAAGACCTGCAAGCCAATATATATAGGGTTGGGGGAGATCTCACTGACAATTCTCTTTAAGAACTGAATGATATTTGTCTTCCTAACCATCTACATATACATCTCTGAGGAAAATTAAGAGACCATGTCAGGAAATATGATGTAATGTCTTACTGTTTGATCGCACACTGAGCTCTGCTACATCCATTAGGGATTCTGTTCTAAGCACAATGCGCTCTGAAGACACACAGCTGCATTGTCTCTCACTCTGCCTACGTGTGTAATCCTATACTCCTTCCCCCTCCCTCAGGAATGTGTTAATTAGCAGAATTCAGCTCTAAAGCTGGTTGAAGGCAGCTGTGGAACATGTGCTATTTTGTTCATGTAAAAAAACTTAATACTAGGGAATAAACCAATCCCAATTAGTGATGGAGATATAAAAGTTACATATTCCGGATGTCCACTGAGAGATCTATAACCCACAGAAATCACTAGGATCCAGACCCAACGAAGTCCACTTTGTGTTTATACTTCAATGAACCCCCACGTCATGCTGAGCATAATGATAATTGTAGCGTTCTTCTACGAGGTTCATATAGCGAGATATGTCTAGAGATGGATTTCCATAACTTTGAAAAAGGGGAGTATTTAGCTTCCTAGTGATGTCAGCACAGGGGGAGTGCCTTGGTTTTAGACACAGGAATAAGACAGGGAGACATCATTGTTACAGAACCCCCCAACACCACGAATATGTTATGAAGTATATGTATGTATTATAGTTTCCATGTGAAATGCATCAGTCCACAGGCTGCTCCCCTGGACAAGATATTCTTTTTCTGACCTCCTCCACCTTTGTAATTCCCACAGTAAATATTGGCAGGCTCCGGCCCCCTGCCGCTATTGTAATGTATGTCTGGCCTGCTGTTTTCCTATTGGCCTGCCCTGTGTATCTGTGTTATATATTCTGTGTGCTGTGAAAAAAGGGTGTTCTTTAGACTGGAAATACGTGGAGAAGCAGTCAGCTTTTATATGCTCTCATGTAATCAAGAAATTCCTGCCAGCGTCATTCATTCAGAATCTAGCAAAAGCAGAGTGGACCTCCTGAAACACGGGGGGTGCTGAAAGAAGTACAGTAGACCCCGTTACAATCATTTTGCAGTAGTCTTTGTTCAGGGAACTAGCTGAGAGACACCCTGTGATGCATTGGGAGATATGCTCCCCTCCCTCCCAGCCGCATGGTCAACCATGATATGAAAGAAATGTAAGTTTATTTTCATCTTTAATTCCTTTTATTTTTGTAATTGTCTGTACATACGACATACGTCTCATTTTATAATATCCTTTTATACTTTTGTAAACACTGCCTACCTTTTGAGGTAAAATATATAAAATTACTAGCTTCGTTTCTCCTTGCTCTATAAAGTACTTTCACGTACTCTTAAGTAAATTACGCTACTAATTGGGTTGGCTCCTGACCCGTTATTAAATAAGAAATAGGAGCTAGTGGCAAGCAGTGGGTAGTGTCCTGCGCTGGTGGATAACGCTGGCTGTGACGGAACAGGGGTTTTTATAGTGTATTGCTCGGCTGCAGCTGGAAATTATTATATCACCCTAACTGCAGTGTGTGCCCAATAGCCAGTACATAGCAGCAGGGCCGTATTTAGAGTTTCTGCTGCCCTAGGCACTTTTAGCGCTGCCTCCCCCTTTGGTGAGTATGACACTATCGGCAGTGACTTTGGCAATAATCGTTGATGTGAAAGTCGCCTTTTGCAGCAGATCTGGAAGTTTTTCCGCATCTGCCGCGTAAGGGATCACTTACGGCAACACTGCGTTCGGCCTCATACATTCCCTATGGGACTTGCGGACATGTGCAGCACTTGCGGTTTTCCCGCGATCCGGCAAATGTGGTACTTGCAGCAATAGAAAAAAAATGCTGCTAGCATTGGTTTTTTGTTTCACCGCAAGTGCAAAACCGCAATTTCCGCACATGTCCACAAGTAGCCATCACTACCTGTCCCTGCACCTTGCTAACTCATCCCTCACCATCCCTCTCTGACCTAAAACTACACTATAAAACTTTAGAAAAACAATTAACTGACATATTCCTACGATAATGAGGCTGCGGGCTACAGCGTAGACTAGGACGGGCAGTCTCCATTGTCTCTCTGTGCACACCCTCAGTCCCTGCCTCACTGCCTGTGCACAGACCTCCCTCCACCGGACCCGGTAATCACCGCTCGCAGTAGCATACCGGCAGAGGTGTATTTAGGTTTTCTGGCACCAAGGGCAAGACTCCATTTTGGTGCCTCCCCTCCGCCAAGGACATATGTGATTTTCACACTCAGTCATGCACCAACGAGCTCCTCTCCCTAATGCTCTCAATGTTCAGTGAAAAACAGAGAGAAGGAGAAGAGAAGCTCGTTGTCACAGGACCACAAGTATGAAAATCGCATATGAGTGAAGTGTTCATGTGACGACTACTGGAACCTGCAGAGCTGAATCCTGACATCGCAGTTTCTGAATTCTCACAACGCATGCACTGCACACTTTTAGGATTCTCCCTTGCTGGTGGACAGTCATGTCAGCACAAGTATGTGATTTGTATACTTCTGACCACATTCCGACTAGACGTGCCCGGCCTCACTCAGTTCATTTTCATTAAGTGAGGCCACACATGTCTAGTCAGCATGTGACTGCATGTATGTAAATCACCAGCACGAGAGAGTCCTGACAGCGTGCAGGGCGCACTGTGAGAAGTCAGAAGTCTGCAGTCACAAAGAATGACTGCAGCCTCATCACAAACAGGGACATCCCCTTTAATGCTCCTAACATAAATAAAAACATGAGTTAGTATCACAAATAACATTTACATCCAGGTACCTTATAGATGATGTTGTCTCTGGAGCCGTTCTCCTTTTCTTCATCTTGTCCAGACCCCATGATGAGTTATCTCATCCACAGCCGTCTCTGCAGACTTCCATCTTCTCCACTCTTTTGCAGAAAATCTTCACATGACGCCCTTAAAGATACAAATGTCATTATAATGCTCCTGAATAAAAAACTGCCCCTCATTATATTGTCTGCATAAAATATGACCCCCACATTGTCCCTCTTATGGTACATGCTCTTCACACTGACCTCCCCTTTCTATACCGGTCCCCTCTTCACACTGTCCTCTTACAATGTGTCCCCCCTATAGGGCCCAGTATTTATACTCCATATTTATACTCCATCCTCCCTACCTGCGTCCATGGCTCCCCCATCCTCCGTGCATGGCTCCCCCATCGTCTCACCCTGCATGCATGGCTCCCCCATCCTCCGTGCATGGCTCCCCCATCCTCCGTGCATGGCTCCCCCATCCTCCGTGCATGGCTCCCCCATCCTCCCACCCTGCGTCCATGGCTCCCCCATCCTCTCACCCTGCGTCCATGGCTCCCCCATCCTCTCACCCTGCGTCCATGGCTCCCCCCATGCTCTCACCCTGCGTCCATGGCTCCCCCATCCTCTCACACTGCGTCTATGGCTCCCCCATCCTCTCACCCTGCGTCCATGGCTCCCCCATCCTCTCACCCTGCGTCCATGGCTCCCCCATCCTCTCACCCTGCGTCCATGGCTCCCCCCATCCTCTCACCCTGCGTCCATGGCTCCCCCCATCCTCTCACCCTGCGTCCATGGCTCCCCCATCCTCTCACACTGCGTCCATTATGTTATTTAATAAAATATTATGACTATTTAATTACCTATATGCTCCTTGTGTACTCCTATTTTCTATTATTTGAGGTATGAAAGCACTGTTTTTTTTAATTTTGACCATTTTTCTTTTTCAGAAAAAAGAATACAAAATTTATTGCTTGGAAATTCAGAGACTTGTCAGAGGTTTATAGACTAAAAGAACAATTTACATTTTACTCAAATATATACCTATAAAGAAAAATCAGACAAAGTGAACATTTTGCAGTGGTCTCTTAATTTTTGCCAGAGCTGTATATATATTTTTTCCTCTCTTGTTCAAGAAGTTTTGCCCAATGAGTTAAATATTATTTACCTTTACAGTATATTGTTAATACTATTATCTAAGTGTCTTATTTTTATCTCTATATATTTCATCCCTTTGTGCTACAGGAAACCTTCCCCTTAACCCCTTAGCGACCGCCGATATGCCTTTTAACGGCGGCCGCTAAGGGTACTTAAACCACAGCGCCGTTAATTAACGGCGCTGGGGAAAAAGTAAATAGCGCCCCCCAGAGTCGGATTTTCTCTGGGTTCTCGGCTGCTGGGGGTAGCCGAGACCCCAGAGAACATGATTCGGGGTTTTTTTTACCGACCCCGCTTTTGCGATCGCCGGTAATTAACCGTTTACCGGCGATCGCAAAAAAAAAAAAACGCGATTTCTTTTTAATTTCTCTGTCCTCCGATGTGATCGCACATCAGAGGAAAGAGAAAAGGGGTCCCCGATCGCCCCCCGATACTCACCTGTCTCCCCCGGTGCTCCTCGTGGCTCCCCATGGGCGCCGCCATCTTCAAAATGGCGGGCGCATGCGCAGTGCGCCCGCCGGCCGGCCCCGGGAGAATCTTTGGGGTCTCGGCTACCGGGGGTAGCCGAGACCCCAAAGAGCATGATCGGAGTCGGTTTTACCGACCCTTCTTTTGCGATCGCCGGTAATTAACTGTTTCCCGGCGACCGCAAAAAAAAAAAAAAAGCAAAGTGTAATTCTCTGTCCTCTGATGTGATCGCACATCAGAGGACAGAGAAATAGGGGGATTCGGGGACCCTATTATACTCACCGGTGTCTTTGGGTCTTCCTGCTGCTCCTCCTGGCCGCCGGCATCTTCTGGGGAAAAGAAAATGGCGGGCGCATGCGCAGTGCACCCGCCATCTGTCTCCATCTGCCGGCCGGCAGGAGAAGAGCAGTTGGGGCTAAAATTAGGGTTAGGGCTAGGGTTAGGGTTAGGGCTAGGGCTAGGGTTATGGTTAGGGTTAGGGCTAGGGTTAGGGCTAGGGCTTGGGTTAGGGCTAGGGTTAGGGCTAGGGTTAGGGTTAGTGCTAGGGTTAGGGTTAGGGCTAGGGTTAGGGCTAAATTTAGGCTTAGGGTTGGGGCTAAATTTAGGGTTAGGGATGGCGCTAAATTTAGGGTTAGGCTTCTTTCACACTTACGTCGGTACGGGGCCGTCGCAATGCATCGGCCCGACATACTGACGCATGTTGTGAAAATTGTGCACAACGTGGGCAGCGCATGTAGTTTTTCAATGCATCCGCTGCCCAATCTATGTCCTGGGGAGGAGGGGGCGGAGTTACGGCCACGCATGCGCGGTCAGAAATGGCGGATGCGACGTACAAAAAAACGTTACATTGAACATTTTTTTGTGCTGACGGTCCGCCAAAACACTGATCCAGTGCACGACGGACGCGACGTGTGGCCATCCGTCACGATCCGTCGGCAATACAAGTCTATGGGCAAAAAACGCATCCTGCAGGCACATTTGCAGGATCCGTTTCTTGTCCAAAACAACGGATTGCGACGGATGCCAAACGACGCAAGTGTGAAAGTAGCCTTAGGGCTAGGGTTAGGGTTGGGGCTAAAGTTAGGACTAGGGTTGGGGCTAAGGTTACGGTTAGAGTTGGGATTAGGGTTAGGGTTTGGATTAGGGTCGGTATTAGGGTTAGGGTTGGCATTAGGATTACGCTTGGGATTAGGGTTAGGTTTGGGATTAGGGTTAAGGTTAGGGTTGTGATTAGGGGTATATTGGGATTAGGGTTAGGTTTGAGGTTAGGGTTGAGATTAGGATTACGGGTGTGTTGGATTTAGGGTTTTGATTAGGGTTGTGGTTAGGGTTGACATTAGGGTTGTTTTGGGGTAAGGGTTGTGATTATCATTAGGGTTAGTGATTAGGATTATGGATCAGGTTGGGATTAGGGTTAGGGGTGTGTTGGGGTTAGGGTTGGAGCTAGAATTGGGGGGTTTCCACTGTTTAGGTACATCAGGGGTCTTCAAACATGACAGCCAATTTTGCGCTCAAAAAGTCAAATGGTGCTCCCTCCCTTCTGAGCTCTGCCGTGCGCCCAAACAGTGGGTAACCCCAACATATGGGGCATCAGCGTACTCGGGATAAATTGGACAACAACTTCGGGGGTCCAATTTCTCCTGTTACCCTTGAGAAAATAAAAACTTGGGGGCTACAATATCTTTTTTGTGGAAAAAAAAATATTTTTTATTTTTACGACTCTGCATTCTAAACTTCTGTGAAGCACTTGGGCATTCAAAGTTCTCACCACACATCTAGATAAGTTCCTTGGGGAGTCTAGTTTCCAAAATGCAGTCACTTGTGGAGGGTTTCTACTGGTTAGGTACATCAGGGGCTCTGCAATCGCAACATAACGCCAGCAGACCATTCTATCAAAGTCTGCATTCCAAAATGGCGCTCCTTCCTTCCGAGCTCTGCCGTGCGCCCAAACAGTGGTCTACCCCCACATATGGGGTACCATCATACTCAGGACAAATTGGACAACAACTTTTGGGGTCCAATTTCTCTTGTTACCCTTGTCAAAATAAAAACTTGGGGGCTACAATATCTTTTTTGTGGAAAAAAAATATTTTTTTTTCACGGCTCTACGTTATAAACGTCTGTGAAGCACATGGGGGTTCAAAGTGCTCACCACACATCTAGATAAGTTCCTTAAGGGGTCTAGTTTCCAAAATGGTGTCACTTGTGGGGAATTTCCACTGTTTAGGCACATCAGGGGCTCTCCAAATGCGACATGGCGTCCAATCTCAATTCCAGTCAATTTTACATTGAAAAAGTAAAACGGCGCTCCTTCACTTCCAAGTTCTGCGGTACGCCCAAACAGTGGTTTACCCCCACATATGGGGTATTGGCGTATTCAGGAGAAATTGCATAACAAAATTTATGGTTACATTTCTGTTTTTACACATGTGAAAATAACAAAATGGTTCTGAATTAAAATGTTTGCAAAAAAAAGTTAAATGTTCATTTTTTCCTTCCACATTGTTTCAGTTCCTGTGAAGCACGTAAAGGGTTAATAAACTTCTTGAATGTGGTTTTGAGAACCTTGAGGGGTGTAGTTTTTAGAATGGTGTCACACTTTGTTATTTTCTATCATATAGCCCCCTCAAAATGACTTCAAATGTGATGTGGTCCCTAAAAAAAAATGGTGTTGTAAAAATGAGAAATTGCTGGTCAACTTTTAACCCTTATAACTCCCTAAAAAAAAAAAATTTGTTTCCAAAATTGTGCTTATGTAAAGTAGACATGTGGGAAATGTTATTTATTAACTTTTTTGTGACATATCTCTCTGATTTAAGGGCATAAAAATACAAAGTTTGAAAATTGCAAAATTTTAAAATTTTTCGCCATATTTCCGTTTTTTTCATAAATAATCGCAAGTAATATTGAAGAAATGTTACCACTAACATGAAGTACAATATGTCACGAAAAAACATTCTCAGAATCAGGGGAATCCGTTGAAGCGTTCCAGAGTTATATCCTCATAAAGTGACAGTGGTCAGAATTGTAAAAATTGGCTCGGTCATCGTAAGTACCAAATTGGCTCTGTCACTAAGGGGTTAAATATTGCATTACAACAAATTCCTGTAACATATATATCTATATCGATCCGTTTTTTATCAATTATTTATATTTAAATTAAAAGATAACATTAGTCTATAAGAGACAAACTTTTCTAATTAAATTATTGAATTATTGATTTGCAGCGCCTTTCCAAATGTAATTTGGGCTTCATTACACATATTTTTGCAGTGTTTGAAAATATTGCTAAAATATATCAATATATCATACATTTCAAGTGTTTTAACCCTGTAATGGCAGAGCTATACCTTGATAACACTCTGCTTTTCTTATTTGTTTTTTTTTTTCACTTTTGTTCTGCCAACGACACCATATTTGTTCTATGACATGGCGATTCACCTGTTCTGTACTTTTGCAATACGTTCTGCTAACTGCATAGCAGCTGTATGCTAAATGATCATCACATGTCATCAATTAGTTACTGGAAGAGATTAGCAAAACATTTGAACCTTGGATTTGCCTTCTTCACTGAATTTCCTCCCCAAAAATTATTTATAGTTCTGCCAAGCCTCCAATTGCACAGGAATTACATGTATAACACTCGGAGATTTTTTGCTACTGTATTGAACCCCTTTCATGATCTTGAATGAAAACACAGCCTTATTGAGCTCCAAGTGACCTCATTCTATCTGGCTATGGGGGAAACGAATGGTAGCCAACACCCTGCAGTATCAGACATTTTAGACTCATCAAATTGTAGAAACAGTTCAAATGTTTCCTTTGCTATAAAAAGAAGCAATATCTTTTGTCACAAGCATCCAAAAATTATCCCTTCATTTAGAGTAAAAACACTGTGCTTTTTAATGGCTTTTATTAGTCGTGAAAAAAATCATCCTTTTTTGTGATGCACAACTGGTTTACTATTCTCAAAATTATTATAGTGCTTTGGCACAAAGCACTATATTGTAATCCGAACGTGGTTAACTTCTTCTTATTCTTATTATAGTGCTTTGGAACAAAGCACTATATTGTTATTCCACCGTAGTTAACTTCTTATTATAGTGCTTTGGAACAAAGCACTATATTGTTATTCCACCGTAGTCAACTTCTTATTATAGTGCTTTGAAAAAGCACTATATTGTTATTCTACCGTAGTTAACTTCTTAGTGCTTATTTGAAAAAGCACTATATTGTTATTCCACCGTAGTTAACTTCTTATTATTATTATAGTGCTTTGGAACAAAGAACTATATTGTTATTCCACCGTAGTTAACTTCTTCTTATTCTTATTATAGTGCTTTGGAACAAAGCACTATATTGTTATTCCACCGTAGTTAACTTCTTCTTATTATTATAGTGCTTTGTAAAAAGCACTATATTGTTATTCCACCGTAGTAAACTTCTTCTTATTATAGTGCTTTGGCACAAAGCACTATATTGTTATTCCACCGTAGTTAACTTCTTCTTATTATAGTGCTTTGAAAAAGCACCATATTGTTATTCCACGGTAGTTAACTTCTTCTTATTCTTATTATAGTGCTTTGGAACAAAGCACTATATTGTTATTCCACAGTAGTAAACTTCTTATTATAGTGCTTTAGAACAAAGCACTATATTGTTATTCCACCGTAGTTAACTTCTTCTTATTATAGTGCTTTGGCACAAAGCACTATATTGTTATTCCACCGTAGTAAACTTCTTATTCTTCTTATTCTTATTATAGTGCTTTGGAACAAAGCACTATATTGTTATTCCACCGTAGTTAACTTCTTATTATTATAGTGCTTTGGCACAAAGCACTATATTGTTACTCCACCGTAGTTAACTTCTTATTATAGTGCTTTGGCACAAACCACTATATTGTTATTCCACCGTAGTAAACTTCTTCTTATTATAGTGCTTTGGCACAAAGCACTATATTGTTATTCCACCGTAGTAAACTTCTTATTATAGTGCTTTGTAAAAAGCACTATATTGTTATTCCACCGTAGTCAACTTCTTATTCTTATTATAGTGCTTTGGCACAAAGGACTATATTGTTATTCCATCGTAGTTAACTTCTTATTCTTACTCTTAGTATAGTGCTTTGTAAAAAGCACTATATTGTTATTCCACCGTAGTCAACTTCTTCTTATTATAGTGCTTTGGAACAAAGCACTATATTGTTATTCCACCGTCGTCAACTTATTATAGTGCTTTGGTACAAAGCACTATATTGTTATTCCACCGTAGTAAACTTCTTATTCTTCTTCTTCTTATTCTTATTATTATTAGGCTTTTTTCCGCAATTAATGCGGCCCAAACCGCTGCACGCACAGACTCCAGTGAGGTGTCATTTCGAAGCCAGCGTCCATGAGAGGTGTGCTAAGTATTTTTCGTGTCGATCGGATTTGTAGTTTTGGCGCAATGTGCGTTTAAAAATTGATTCCCCCTCATTGGAAAGCATTGCCGCTATGCATTTCAATAGAGAAATTTTGACATAAGGTATAATGGCTGATTTCTGAGGCAATTTAAAAATAACTGCCAACTGCCACCTGGCTGATTAGCTCATTGATATGCGAAGTCAGATCCAGTTACTATGCCAACGAGTACGAACTCTACATGACCCCACCAGGACACAGTTTTGCCAGATAATATCAGCTCTTAAAGTGACCCGCGCACCAAATTGGCACCTGAGGTGCGCAGCCCACCAAATCGGACCCGAGTGGCCCCGCCCACCAAATCGGACCCCGAGTGGCCCCGCCCACCAAATCGGACCCCGAGTGACCCCGCCCACCAAATCGGACCCCGAGTGACCCCGCCCACCAAATCGGACCCCGAGTGACCCCGCCCACCAAATCGGACCCAGAGTGACCACGCCCACCAAATCGGACCCAGAGTGACCCCGCCCACCAAATGTGACCCAGAGTGACCCCGCCCACCAAATGTGACCCAGAGTGACCCCGCCCACCAAATGTGACCCAGAGTGACCCCGCCCACCAAATGTGACCCAGAGTGACCCCGCCCACCAAATGTGACCCAGAGTGACCCCGCCCACCAAATGTGACCCAGAGTGACCCCGCCCACCAAATGTGACCCAGAGTGACCCCGCCCACCAAATGTGACCCAGAGTGACCCCGCCCACCAAATGTGACCCAGAGTGACCCCGCTCACCAAATCGGACCCAGAGTGACCCCGCCTACCAAATCGGACCCAGAGTGACCCCGCCCACCAAATCGGACCCAGAGTGACCCCGCCCACCAAATTGGACCCTGAGGGGCCCCGCCCACCAAATCGGACCCAGAGTGACCCCGCCCACCAAATCGACCCAGAGTGACCCCGCACACCAGATCGGACCCTGAGGGGCCCCGCCCACCAAATCGGATCCAGAGTGACCCCGCCCACCAAATCGGACCCAGAGTGACCCCGCCCACCAAATCGACGCAGAGTGACCCCGCCCACCAAATCGGACCCAGAGTGGCCCCGCCCACCAAATCGGACCCAGAGTGGCCCCGCCCACCAAATCAGCACCTGAGGGGCACCCAATTGTGAAAGTCTTGCAGGGGCAGCCCGGGCACCATTCCAAAGCACTATCTGTAGTTCCTTCAGGAAATACCCATCTAGTTCTTATTATTATAGTGCTTTTGTAAAAAGCACTATATTGTTATTCCCCCGTAGACAACTTCTTATTATAGTGCTTTTGTAAAAAGCACTATATTGTTATTCCCCCGTAGACAACTTCTTATTCTTCTTATTCTTATTATTATTAGGCTTTTTTCCGCAATTAATGCGGCCCGAACCGCTGCACGCACAGACTCCAGTGAGGTGTCATTTCGAAGCCAGCGTCCATGAGAGGTGTGCTAAATATTTTTCGTGTCGATCGAATGTGTAGTTTTGGCGCAATTAACGTTTGAAAATTGTTTTTCTCTTATTGGAATGCATTGCCAATGCATTTCAATAGGGAAATTTTGCCATAAGGTATAATGGCTGATTACTGAGGCAATTTAAAAAATAACTGCCAACTGCCACCTGGCTGATCAGCTCATTGATATGCGAAGCCAGACCCAGTTACTATGCCAACGCCTACGAACTCTACATGACCCCACCAGGACACAGTTTTGCCAGATAATATCAGCTCTTAAAGTGACCCGCACACCAAATCTGACCCTGAGGTGCCCAGTGCACCCCCGATCCGTCTGTGAAAAGTAAGTGCACCCCCAGTCCCGTGTGTGAAAAGTAAGTGCACCCCCGTTCCTGGTGTGAAAAGTAAGTGCACCCCGGTCCCATGTGTGTGAAAAGTAAGTGCACCCCCGGTCCCTTGTGTGAAAAGTAAGTGCACCCCGATCCCGTTTGTGAAAAGTAAGTGCACCCCCAGTCCCGTGGGTGAAAATTAAGTGCACCCCAGTCCCGTGTGTGAAAAGTAAGTGCACCCCCGGTCCTGAGTGTGAAAAGTAAGCGCACCCCAGGTCCCGTAAGTGAAAAGTAAGTGCACCCTCGGTCCCGTGGGTGAAAAGTAAGTGCACCCCGGTCCCGTGTGTGAAAAGTAAGTGCATCCCTGGTCCCGGGTGTGAAAAGTAAGTGCACCCCCGGTCCCGTGGTTGAAAAGTAAGTGCACCCCCGGTCCCGTGTGTGAAAAATAAGGGCACCCTCGGTCCCGTGGGTGAAAAGTAAGTGCACCCCGATCCCGTGTGTGAAAAGTAAGTGCATCCCTGGTCCCGGGTGTGAAAAGTAAGTGCACCCCCGGTCCCGTGGGTGAAAAGTAAGTGCACCCCCGGTCCGGTGTGTGAAAAATAAGTGCACCCCAGTCCCATGGGTGAAAAGTAAGTGCACCCCCTGTCCCGTGGGTGAAAAGTAAGTGCACCCCCCCATGTGTGAAAAGTAAGTGCACTCCCGGTCCATGGGTGAAAAGTAAGTGCACCCCCGGTCCCGTGGGTGAAAAGTAAGTGCACCTCCGGTCCCGTGAGTGAAAAGTAAGTGCACCCCTGGTCCCGTGGGTGAAAAGTAATTGCACCCCCGGTCCCGTGGGTGAAAAGTAAGTGCACCCCCGGTCCCGTGGGTGAAAAGTAAGTGCACCCCCGTTCCCGTGAGAGAAAAGTAAGTGCACCCCCGTTCCCGTGTGTGAAAAGTAAGTGCACCCCCGATCCCGGGTGTGAAAAGTAAGTGCACCCCAGGTCCCGTGGGTGAAAAGTAAGTGCACCCCCAGTCCCATGGGTGAAAAGTAAGTGCACCCCCGCTCCCGTGGGTGAAAAGTATTGCACCCCGATCCCGTGTGTGAAAAGTAAGTGCACCCCCGGACTCGTGGGTGAAAAGTAAGTGCACCCCCGTACCCGTGGGTGAAAAGTAAGTGCACCCCCGGTCCCGTGGGTGGAAAGTAAGTGCACCCCCGGTCCCGTGGGTGAAAAGTAAGTGCACCCCCGGTCCCGTGGGTGAAAAGTAAGTGCACACCCGGTCCCGTGGGTGAAAAGTAAGTGCACCCCCGGTCCCGTGGGTGAAAAGTAAGTGCACCCCCGGTCCTGTGGGTGAAAAGTAAGTGCACCCCCGGTCCCGTGGGTGAAAAGTAAGTGCACCCCCGGTCCCGTGTGTGAAAAGTAAGTGCACCCCCGGTCCTATGGGTGAAAAGTAAGTGCACCCCCGATCCCGTGGGTGAAAAGTAAGTGCACCCCCGATCCCGTGGGTGAAAAGTAAGTGCACCCCTGGTCCCGTGGGTGAAAAGTAAGTGCACCCAGGTCCCGTGTGTGAAAAAGTAAGTGCGCCCCCGCCCCCCAAATCGGACCCTGAGTGACCCCGCCCCCGAATCGGACCCCGAGTGACCCGGACCCCCGAATCGGACCCCGAGTGGCCCCGCCCCCCAAATTGGACCCAGAGTGACCCCGCCCACCAAATCTGACCCAGAGTAACCCCGCCAACCAAATCTGACCCAGAGTGGCCCCGCCCACCAAATCTGACCCAGAGTGGCCCCGCCCACCAAATCTGACCCAGAGTGGCCCCGCCCACCAAATCTGACCCAGAGTGGCCCCGCCCACCAAATCGGACCCAGAGTGACCCCGCCCACCAAATCGGACCCAGAGTGACCCCGCCCACCAAATCGGACCCAGAGTGACCCCGCCCACCAAATCGGACCCAGAGTGACCCCGCCCACCAAATCGGACCCAGAGTGACCCCGCCCACCAAATCGGACCCAGAGTGACCCCGCCCACCAAATGTGACCCAGAGTGACCCCGCCCACCAAATGTGACCCAGAGTGACCCCGCCCACCAAATGTGACCCAGAGTGACCCCGCCCACCAAATGTGACCCAGAGTGACCCCGCCCACCAAATGTGACCCAGAGTGACCCCGCCCACCAAATGTGACCCAGAGTGACCCCGCCCACCAAATGTGACCCAGAGTGACCCCGCCCACCAAATGTGACCCAGAGTGACCCCGCCCACCAAATGTGACCCAGAGTGACCCCGCCCACCAAATGTGACCCAGAGGTGCCCCGCCCACCAAATGTGACCCAGAGGTGCCCCGCCCACCAAATCTGACCCAGAGGTGCCCCGCCCACCAAATCTGACCCAGAGTGGCCCCGCCCATCAAATCTGACCCAGAGTGGCCCCGCCCACCAAATCGGACCCAGAGTGGTCCCGTCTACCAAATCGGACACAGAGTGGCCCCGCCCACCAAATCATCCCCTGAGGGGCCCCGCCCACCAAACCAGCGCCTGAAGGGCACCCAAGTGTGAAAGTCTTGCAGGGGCAGCCCGGGCACCATTACAAAGCACTATCTGTAGTTCCTTCAGGAAATACCCATCTAGTATTATTATTGTAATCCGAACATGGTAAACTTATTCAGTTTTTTTCCGCAATTAATACGGCCCGAACCGCTGCACGCACAGACTCCAGTGAGGCATCATTTCGAAGCCAGCATCCACGAGAGGTGTGCTAAGTATTTTTCGTGTCGACCCAATTTGTAGTTTTTTAAAAAATTGCATTTAAAAAAAAAAAATTCTCATAGGAAATAATGGCGAACTTTCCATTACCCACAACTTGACCTTCCAAAGATGGCAGCTATGCAAATGTATGGTGTCCATTTTAGGACTTGATAAAGTGACTATGACACCCTCCGATCCGGTGTGTGAAAAGTAAGGGCCCCGCCCACCAAATCAGTCCCTGAGGTGCCCCGCCCACCAAATCGGTCCCTGAGGTGCCCCGCCCACCAAATCGGTCCCTGAGGTGCCCCGCCCACCAAATCGGTCCCTGAGGTGCCCCGCCCACCAAATCGGACCCAGAGAGGCCCCGCCCACCAAATCGGACCCAGAGTGACCCCGCCCACCTAATCGGACCCAGAGTGACCCCGCCCACCAAATCGGACCCAGAGTGACCCCGCCCACCAAATCGGACCCAGAGAGGCCCCGCCCACCAAATGTGACCCAGAGTGACCCCGCCCACCAAATGTGACCCAGAGTGACCCCGCCCACCAAATCGGACCCAGAGTGACCCCGCCCACCAAATCGGACCCAGAGTGACCCCGCCCACCGAATCGGACCCAGAGGTGCCCCGCCCACCGAATCGGACCCAGAGGTGCCCCGCCCACCGAATCGGACCCAGAGGTGCCCCGCCCACCGAATCGGACCCAGAGGTGCCCCGCCCACCAAATCGGACCCAGAGGTGCCCCGCCCACCAAATCGGACCCAGAGGTGCCCGCCCACCAAATCGGACCCAGAGGTGCCCCGCCCACCAAATCGGACCCTGAGGGGCCCCGCCCACCAAATCGGACCCGGAGGGGCCCCGCCCACCAAATCGGACCCAGAGGGGCCCCGCCCACCAAATCGGACCCAGAGTGACCCCGCCCACCAAATCGGACCCAGAGTGACCCCGCCCACCAAATCGGACCCAGAGTGACCCCGCCCACCAAATCGGACCCAGAGTGACCCCGCCCACCAAATCGGACCCAGAGTGACCCCGCCCACCAAATCGGACCCAGAGTGACCCCGCCCACCAAATCGGCCCCTGACGGGCCCTGCCCACCAATTCAGCCTCTAAGGGGCCCCGCCCACCAAACCAGCTCCTGAGGGGCACCAAGTGTGAAATTCTTGCAGGGGCAGCCCGGGCACCATTCCAAAGCACTATCTGTAGTTCCTTCAGGAAATACCCATCTAGTTATAGTGCTTTGGAACAAAGCACTGTATTGTTATTCCACCGTAGACAACTTCTTATTATAGTGCTTTGGAACAAAGCACTGTATTGTTATTCCACCGTAGACAACTTCTTATTATAGTGCTTTTGTAAAAAGCACTATATTGTTATTCCCCCGTAGACAACTTATTATAGTGCTTTGTAAAAAGCACTATATTGTTATTCCACCGTAGTCAACTTATTCTTCTTATTATTATTCAGTCCGCAATTAATGCGGCCCGAACCGCTGCACGCACAGACTCCAGTGAGGTGTCATTTCGAAGCCAGCGTTCCTGGCAGGTGTGCTAAGTATTTTTCGTGTCGATCGGATTTGTAGTTTTGGCGCAATTGGCGTTTGAAAATTTCGTCTCAATGCATTTCAATGGGAAATTGTTCCAACAATAAGGGATAATGGCTGATTTCTGAGGCAATTTCAAAATAACTGCCAACTGCCACCTGGCTGATTAGCTCATTGCGATGTGCAGTCAGACCCAGTTACTATGCCAACGCCTACGAACTCTACATGACCCCACCAGGACACAGTTTTGCCAGATAATATCAGCTCTTAAAGTGACCCGCGCACCAAATTGGCACCTGAGGTGCGCAGCCCACCAAATCGGACCCGAGTGGCCCCGCCCACCAAATCGGACCCCGAGTGGCCCCGCCCGCCAAATCGGACCCAGAGTGACCCCGCCCACCAAATGTGACCCAGAGTGACCCCGCCCACCAAATGTGACCCCGCCCACCAAATGTGACCCCGCCCACCAAATGTGACCCCGCCCACCAAATGTGACCCCGCCCACCAAATGTGACCCAGAGTGACCCCGCCCACCAAATGTGACCCAGAGTGATCTCGCCCACCAAATGTGACCCAGAGTGACCCCGCCCACCAAATGTGACCCAGAGTGACCCCGCCCACCAAATGTGACCCAGAGTGACCCCGCCCACCAAATGTGACCCAGTGACCCCGCCCACCAAATGTGACCCAGAGTGACCCCGCCCACCAAATGTGACCCCGCCCACCAAATGTGACCCAGAGTGACCCCGCCCACCAAATCGGACCTAGAGTGGCCCCGCCCACCAAATGTGACCCAGAGTGACCCCGCCCACCAAATGTGACCCAGAGTGACCCCGCCCACCAAATGTGACCCAGAGTGACCCCGCCCACCAAATGTGACCCAGAGTGACCCCGCCCACCAAATGTGACCCAGAGTGACCCCGCCCACCAAATGTGACCCAAAGTGACCCCGCCCACCAAATGTGACCCCGCCCACCAAATGTGACCCAGAGTGACCCCGCCCACCAAATGTGACCCAGAGTGACCCCGCCCACCAAATGTGACCCAGAGTGACCCCGCCCACCAAATGTGACCCAGAGTGACCCCGCCCACCAAATGTGACCCAGAGTGACCCCGCCCACCAAATGTGACCCAGAGTGACCCCGCCCACCAAATGTGACCCAGAGTGACCCCGCCCACCAAATGTGACCCAGAGTGACCCCGCCCACAAAATGTGACCCAGAGTGACTCCGCCCACCAAATGTGACCCAGAGTGACCCCGCCACCAAATGTGACCCAGAGTGACCCCGCCCACCAAATGTGACCCAGAGTGACCTCGCCCACCAAATGTGACCCAGAGTGACCCCGCCCACCAAATGTGACCCAGAGTGACCCCGCTCACCAAATGTGACCCAGAGTGACCCCGCCCACCAAATGTGACCCAGAGTGACCCCGCCCACCAAATGTGACCCAGAGTGACCCCGCCCACCAAATGTGACCCAGAGTGACCCCGCCCACCAAATGTGACCCAGAGTGACCCCGCCCACCAAAGGTGACCCAGAGTGACCCCGCCCACCAAATGTGACCCAAAATGACCCCGCCCACCAAATGTGACCCAGAGTGACCCCGCCCACCAAATGTGACCCCGCCCACCAAATGTGACCCCGCCCACCAAATGTGACCCCGAGTGGCCCCGCCCACTAAATTGGACCGCGAGTGGCCCCGCCCACCAAATCAGACCCAGAGGTGCCCCGCCCACCAAATGTGACCCAGAGTGACCCCGCCCACCAAATGTGACCCAGAGTGACCCCGCCCACCAAATGTGACCCAGAGTGACCCCGCCCACCAAATGTGACCCAGAGTGACCCCGCCCACCAAATGTGACCCAGAGTGACCCCGCCCACCAAATGTGACCCAGAGTGACTCCGCCCACCAAATGTGACCCAGAGTGACCCCGCCCACCAAATGTGACCCAGAGTGACCCCGCCCACCAAATCGGACCCAGAGTGACTCCGCCCACCAAATGTGACTCAGAGTGACCCCGCCCACCAAATGTGACCCAGAGTGACCCCGCCCACCAAATGTGACCCAGAGTGACCCCGCCCACCAAATGTGACCCAGAGTGACCCCGCCCACCAAATGTGACCCAGAGTGACCCCGCTCACCAAATGTGACCCAGAGTGACCCCGCCCACCAAATGTGACCCAGAGTGACCCCGCCCACCAAATGTGACCCAGAGTGACCCCGCCCACCAAATGTGACCCAGAGTGACCCCGCCCACCAAAGGTGACCCAGAGTGACCCCGCCCACCAAATGTGACCCAAAAAGACCCCGCCCACCAAATGTGACCCCGCCCACCAAATGTGACCCCGAGTGGCCCCGCCAACTAAATCGGACCGCGAGTGGCCCCGCCCACCAAATCGGACCCAGAGGTGCCCCGCCCACCAAATCGGACCCAGAGTGACCCCGCCCACCAAATCGGACCCAGAGTGACCCCGCCCACCAAATGTGACCCAGAGTGACCCCGCCCACCAAATGTGACTCAGAGTGACCCCGCCCACCAAATGTGACTCAGAGTGACCCCGCCCACCAAATGTGACCCAGAGTGACCCCGCCCACCAAAAGTGACCCAGAGTGACCCCGCCCACCAAATGTGACCCAGAGTGACCCCGCCCACCAAATGTGACCTAGAGTGACACCGCCCACCAAATGTGACCCAGAGTGACCCCGCCCACCAAATGTGACCCAGAGTGACCCCGCCCACCAAATGTGACCCAGAGTGACCCCACCCACCAAATGTGACCCAGAGGTGCCCCGCCCACCAAATGTGACCCAGAGGTGCCGCGCCCACCAAATCTGACCCAGAGGTGCCCCGCCCACCAAATCTGACCGAGGTGCCCTGCCCACCAAATCTGACCCAGAGGTGCTCTGCCCACCAAATCTGACCCAGAGTGGCCCCGCCCATCAAATCTGACCCAGAGTGGCCCCGCCCACCAAATCGGACCCAGAGTGGTCCCGTCTACCAAATCGGACACAGAGTGGCCCCGCCCACCAAATCATCCCCTGAGGGGCCCCGCCCACCAAACCAGCGCCTGAAGGGCACCCAAGTGTGAAAGTCTTGCAGGGGCAGCCCGGGCACCATTACAAAGCACTATCTGTAGTTCCTTCAGGAATTACCCATCTAGTTATTATTATTATTATTATTATTCAGTCCGCGATTAATGCGGCCCGAACCGCTGCACGCACAGACTCCAGTGAGGTGTCATTTCGAAGCCAGCGTTCCCAAGAGGTGTGCTAAGTATTTTTCGTGTCGATCGGATTTGTAGTTTTGGCGCAATTTGCGTTTTTCCCCTGATTGGAATGCAATTTCTCTATGGGTAAATTTTCCTATAAGCTTATAATGGGCTGATTTCTGAGGCAATTTCAAACTAACTGCCAACTGCCACCTGGCTGATTAGCTCACTGCTATGTGCAGTCAGACCCAGTTACTATGCCAACGCCTACGAACTCTACATGACCCCACCAGGACACAGTTTTGCCAGATAATATCAGCTCTTAAAGCGACCCGCACACCAAATCTGACCCTGAGGTGCCCAGTGCACCCCCGGTCCCGTGTGTGAAAAGTAAGTGCACCCCCGTTCCTGGTGTGAAAAGTAAGTGCACCCCGGTCCCATGTGTGTGAAAAGTAAGTGCACCCCAGGTCCCTTGTGTGAAAAGTAAGTGCACCCCGGTCCCATGTGTGTGAAAAGTAAGTGCACCCCGATCCCGTTTGTGAAAAGTAAGTGCACCCCCAGTCCCGTGGGTGAAAATTAAGTGCACCCCAGTCCCGTGTGTGAAAAGTAAGTGCACCCCCGGTCCTGAGTGTGAAAAGTAAGCGCACCCCAGGTCCCGTAAGTGAAAAGTAAGTGCACCCTCGGTCCTGTGGGTGAAAAGTAAGTGCACCCCGGTCCCGTGTGTGAAAAGTAAGTGCATCCCTGGTCCCGTGTGTGAAAAATAAGTGCACCCTCGGTCCCGTGGGTGAAAAGTAAGTGCACCCCGGTCCCGTGTGTGAAAAGTAAGTGCATCCCTGGTCCCGGGTGTGAAAAGTAAGTGCACCCCCGGTCCCGTGGTTGAAAAGTAAGTGCACCCCCGGTCCCGTGGGTGAAAAGTAAGTGCACCCCCGGTCCCGTGAGTGAAAAGTAAGTGCACCCCTGGTCCCGTGTGTGAAAAGTAAGTGCACCCCCGTTCCTGGTGTGAAAAGTAAGTGCACCCCCGGTCCCTTGTGTGAAAAGTAAGTGCACCCCGGTCCCATGTGTGTGAAAAGTAAGTGCACCCCGATCCCGTTTGTGAAAAGTAAGTGCACCCCCGGTCCCGTGGGTGAAAATTAAGTGCACCCCCAGTCCCGTGGGTGAAAATTAAGTGCACCCCAGTCCCGTGTGTGAAAAGTAAGTGCACCCCCGGTCCTGAGTGTGAAAAGTAAGCGCACCCCAGGTCCCGTAAGTGAAAAGTAAGTGCACCCTCGGTCCCGTGGGTGAAAAGTAAGTGCACCCCTGGTCCCGGGTGTGAAAAGTAAGTGCACCCCCGGTCCCGTGGTTGAAAAGTAAGTGCACCCCCGGTCCCGTGTGTGAAAAATAAGTGCACCCTCGGTCCCGTGGGTGAAAAGTAAGTGCACCCCGGTCCCGTGTGTGAAAAGTAAGTGCACCCCTGGTCCCGTGGGTGAAAAGTAAGTGCACCCAGGTCCCGTGTGTGAAAAAGTAAGTGTGCCCCCGCCCCCCAAATCGGACCCTGAGTGACCCCGCCCCCAAATCGGACCCCGAGTGACCCAGACCCCCGAATCGGACCCCGAGTGGCCCCGCCCCCCAAATTGGACCCAGAGTAACCCCGCCCACCAAATCTGACCCATAGTGGCCCCGCCCACCAAATCTGACCCAGAGTGGCCCCGCCCACCAAATCGGACCCAGAGTGACCCCGCCCACCAAATCGGACCCAGAGTGACCCCGCCCACCAAATCGGACCCAGAGTGACCCCGCCCACCAAATCGGACCCAGAGTGACCCCGCCCACCAAATCGGACCCAGAGTGACCCCGCCCACCAAATCGGACCCAGAGTGACCCCGCCCACCAAATCGGACCCAGAGGTGCCCCGCCCACCAAATCGGACCCAGAGGTGCCCCGCCCACCAAATCGGACCCAGAGGTGCCCCGCCCACCAAATCGGACCCAGAGTGACCCCGCCCACCAAATCGGACCCAGAGTGTCCCCGCCCACCAAATCGGACCCAGAGTGACCCCGCCCACCAAATCGGACCCAGAGTGACCCCGCCCACCAAATCGGACCCAGAGTGACCCCGCCCACCGAATCGGACCCAGAGTGACCCCGCCCACCGAATCGGACCCAGAGGTGCCCCGCCCACCGAATCGGACCCAGAGGTGCCCCGCCCACCGAATCGGACCCAGAGGTGCCCCGCCCACCGAATCGGACCCAGAGGTGCCCCGCCCACCGAATCGGACCCAGAGGTGCCCCGCCCACCAAATCGGACCCAGAGGTGCCCCGCCCACCAAATCGGACCCTGAGGGGCCCCGCCCACCAAATCGGACCCGGAGGGGCCCCGCCCACCAAATCGGACCCGGAGGGGCCCCGCCCACCAAATCGGACCCGGAGGGGCCCCGCCCACCAAATCGGACCCGGAGTGACCCTGCCCACCAAATCGGACCCAGAGTGACCCCGCCCACCAAATCTGACCCAGAGGTGCCCCGCCCACCAAATCTGACCCAGAGGTGCCCCGCCCACCAAATCGGACCCAGAGCGACCCCGCCCACCAAATCTGACCCGGAGTGACCCCGCCCACCAAACCAGCGCCTGAGGGGTACCCAAGTGTGAAAGTCTTGCAGGGGCAGCCCGGGCACCATTCCAAAGCACTATCTGTAGTTCCTTCAGGAAATACCCATCTAGTATTATTATTGTAATCCGAACGTGGTAAACTTATTCAGTTTTTTCCGCAATTAATGCGGCCCGAACCGCTGCACGCACAGACTCCAGTGAGGCGTCATTTCGAAGCCAGTGTCCACGAGAGGTGTGCTAAGTATTTTTCGTGTTGATCCGATTTGTAGTTTTTTTTAAAAATTGCATTTAAAAAAAAAAATTTCCCATAGGAAATAATGGCGAACTTTCCATTACCCACAACTTGACATTCCAAACATGGCAGCTATGCAAATGTGCGGTGTCCATTTTAGGACATGATAATTTATCAAAGTCAAACATCAGAATAAAGTGACTATGACACTATCCCGTGTGTGAAAAGTGCACCCCGATCCCGTGTGTGAAAAGTGCACCGAGTGGCCCAGCCCCCCTTATCGGACCCCGAGTGGCCCTGCCCACCAAATTGGACCCCAAGTGACTCCGTCCCCCAAATCGGACCCCGAGTGACCCCGCCCCCCAAATTGGATCCCGAGTGACCCCACCCCCCAAATCGGACCCCGAGTGACCTCGCCCCCAAACCTGACCCCGAGTGACCCGCCCACCAAATCGGACCCAGAGTGACCCCGCCCACCAAATCGGACCCAAAGTGACCCCGCCCACCAAATCGGACCCAGAGTGACCCCGCCCACCAAATCGGACCCAGAGCGGCCCTCCCACCAAATCGGACCCAGAGTGACCCCGCCCACCAAATCGGACCCAGAGTGACCCCTCCCACCAAATCGGACCCAGAGTGACCCCTCCCACCAAATCGGACCCAGAGGGGCCCCGCCCACCAAATCGGACCCAGAGTGGCCCCGCCCAACAAATCAGACCCAGAGTGGCCCCGCCCACCAAATCGGACCCAGAGTGGCCCCGCCCACCAAATGTGACCCAGAGTGGCCCCACCCACCAAATCGGACCCAGAGTAGCCCCGCCCACCAAATCGGACCCAGAGTGGCCCCGCCCACCAAATAGGACCCAGAGTGGCCCCGCCCACCAAATAGGACCCAGAGTGGAACCGCCCACCAAATCAGACCCAGAGTGGCCCCGCCCACCAAATCGGACCCAGAGTGGCCCCGCCCACCAAATCGGACCCAGAGTGGCCCCGCCCACCAAATAGGACCCAGAGTGGCCCCGCCCACCAAATCAGACCCTGAGGGGCCCCGCCCACCAAATCGGACCCTGAGGGGCCCCGCCCACCAAATCGGACCCTGAGGGGCCCCAACCACCAAATCAGCGCCTGAAGGGCACCCAAGTGTGAAAGTCTTGCAGGGGCAGCCCGGGCACCATTCCAAAGCACTATCTGTAGTTCCTTCAGGAAATACCCATCTAGTTCTTATTATAGTGCTTTTGTAAAAAGCACTATATTGTTATTCCACCGTAGACAACTTCTTCTTATTATTATTATTCAGTCCGCAATTAATGCGGCCCGAACCGCTGCACGCACAGACTCCAGTGAGGTGTCATTTCGAAGCTTGCGTTCCTGGCAGGTGTGCTAAGTATTTTTCGTGTCGATCGGATTTGTAGTTTTGGCGCAATTGGCGTTTGAAAATTTTGTCTCAATGCATTTCAATGGGGAAATGGCTGATTTCTGAGGCAATTTCAAAATAACTGCCAACTGCCACCTGGCTGATCAGCTCATTGATATGCGAAGTCAGACCCAGTTACTATGACAACGCCTACGAACTCTACATGACCCCACCAGGACACAGTTTTGCCAGATAATATCAGCTCTTAAAGTGACCCGCACACCAAATGTGACCCTGAGGTGCCCCGCCCACCAAATGTGACCCAGAGTGACCCCGCCCACCAAATGTGACCCAGAGTGACCCCGCCCACCGAATGTGACCCAGAGTGACCCCGCCCACCAAATGTGACCCAGAGTGACCCCGCCCACCAAATGTGACCCAGAGTGACCCCGCCCACCAAATGTGACCCAGAGTGACCCCGCCCACCAAATGTGACCCAGAGTGACCCCGCCCACCAAATGTGACCCAGAGTGACCCCGCCCACCAAATGTGACCCAGAGTGACCCCGCCCACCAAATGTGACCCAGAGTGACCCCGCCCACCAAATGTGACCCAGAGTGACCCCGCCCACCAAATGTGACCCAGAGTGACCCCGCCCACCAAATGTGACCCAGAGTGACCCCGCCCACCAAATGTGACCCAGAGTGACCCCGCCCACCAAATCGGACCCAGAGTGACCCCGCCCACCAAATCGGACCCAGAGTGACCCCGGCCACCAAATCGGACCCAGAGTGACCCCGGCCACCAAATCGGACCCAGAGTGACCCCGCCCTCCAAATGTGACCCAGAGTGACCCCGCCCACCAAATGTGACCCAGAGTGACCCCGCCCACCAAATGTGACCCAGAGTGACCCCGCCCACCAAATGTGACCCAGAGTGACCCCGCCCACCAAATGTGACCCAGAGTGACCCCCGCCCACCAAATCGGACCCAGAGTGACCCCGCCCACCAAATCGGACCCAGAGTGACCCCGCCCACCAAATGTGACCCAGAGTGACCCCGCCCACCAAATGTGACTCAGAGTGACCCCGCCCACCAAATGTGACCCAGAGTGACCCCGCCCACCAAATCGGACCCAGAGTGACCCCCGCCCACCAAATCGGACCCAGAGTGACTCCGCTCACCCAATGTGACCCAGAGTGACCCCGCCCACCAAATGTGACCCAGAGTGACCCCGCCCACCAAATGTGACCCAGAGTGACCCCGCCCACCAAATGTGACCCAGAGTGACCCCGCCCACCAAATGTGACCTAGAGTGACCCCGCCCACCAAATGTGACCCAGAGTGACCCCGCCCACCAAATGTGACCCAGAGTGACCCCGCCCACCAAATGTGACCCAGAGTGACCCCGCCCACCAAATGTGACCCAGAGTGACCCCGCCCACCAAATGTGACCCAGAGTGACCCCGCCCACCAAATGTGACCTAGAGTGACCCCGCCCACCAAATGTGACCCAGAGTGACCCCGCCCACCAAATGTGACCCAGAGTGACCCCGCCCACCAAATGTGACCCAGAGTGACCCCGCCCACCAAATGTGACTCAGAGTGACCCCGCCCACCAAATGTGACCCAGAGTGACCCCGCCCACCAAATCGGACCCAGAGTGACTCCGCTCACCCAATGTGACCCAGAGTGACCCCGCCCACCAAATGTGACCCAGAGTGACCCCGCCCACCAAATGTGACCCAGAGTGACCCCGCCCACCAAATGTGACCCAGAGTGACCCCGCCCACCAAATGTGACCCAGAGTGACCCCGCCCACCAAATGTGACCCAGAGTGACCCCGCCCACCAAATGTGACCCAGAGTGACCCCGCCCACCAAATGTGACCCAGAGTGACCCCGCCCACCAAATGTGACCCAGAGTGACCCCGCCCACCAAATGTGACCCAGAGTGACCCCGCCCACCAAATGTGACCCAGAGTGACCCCGCCCACCAAATGTGACCCAGAGTGACCCCGCCCACCAAATGTGACCCAGAGTGACCCCGCCCACCAAATGTGACCCAGAGTGACCCCGCTCACCAAATGTGACCCAGAGTGACCCCGCCCACCAAATGTGACCCAGAGTGACCCCGCCCACCAAATGTGACCCAAGGTGACCCCGCCCACCAAATCGGACCCAGAGTGACCCCGCCTACCAAATCGGACCCAGAGTGACCCCGCCCACCAAATCGGACCCAGAGTGACCCCGCCCACCAAATCGGACCCAGAGTGACCCCGCCCACCAAATCGGACTCAGAGTGACCCCGCCCACCAAATCGACCCAGAGTGACCCCGCCCACCAGATCGGACCCTGAGGGGCCCCGCCCACCAAATCGGATCCAGAGTGACCCCGCCCACCAAATCGGACCCAGAGTGACCCCGCCCACCAAATCGACCCAGAGTGACCCCGCCCACCAAATCGGACCCAGAGTGGCCCCGCCCACCAAATCGGACCCAGAGTGGCCCCGCCCACCAAATCAGCACCTGAGGGGCACCCAATTGTGAAAGTCTTGCAGGGGCAGCCCGGGCACCATTCCAAAGCACTATCTGTAGTTCCTTCAGGAAATACCCATCTAGTTATAGTGCTTTTGTAAAAAGCACTATATTGTTATTCCCCCGTAGACAACTTATTATTATTATTATAGTGCTTTTGTAAAAAGCACTATATTGTTATTCCCCCGTAGACAACTTCTTATTCTTCTTCTTATTCTTATTATTATTAGGCTTTTTTCCGCAATTAATGCGGCCCGAACCGCTGCACGCACAGACTCCAGTGAGGTGTCATTTCGAAGCCAGCGTCCATGAGAGGTGTGCTAAGTATTTTTCGTGTCGATCGGATGTGTAGTTTTGGCGCAATTAACGTTTGAAAATTGTTTTTCTCTCATTGGAATGCATTGCCAATGCATTTCAATAGGGAAATTTAGCCATAAGGTATAATGGCTGATTACTGAGGCAATTTAAAAAATAACTGCCAACTGCCACCTGGCTGATCAGCTCATTGATATGCGAAGCCAGACCCAGTTACTATGACAACGCCTACGAACTCTACATGACCCCACCAGGACACAGTTTTGCCAGATAATATCAGCTCTTAAAGTGACCCGCACACCAAATCTGACCCTGAGGTGCCCAGTGCACCCCCGATCCCGTCTGTGAAAAGTAAGTGCACCCCCAGTCCCGTGTGTGAAAAGTAAGTGCACCCCCGTTCCTGGTGTGAAAAGTAAGTGCACCCCGGTCCCATGTGTGTGAAAAGTAAGTGCACCCCCGGTCCCTTGTGTGAAAAGTAAGTGCACCCCGATCCCGTTTGTGAAAAGTAAGTGCACCCCCAGTCCCGTGGGTGAAAATTAAGTGCACCCCAGTCCCGTGTGTGAAAAGTAAGTGCACCCCCGGTCCTGAGTGTGAAAAGTAAGCGCACCCCAGGTCCCGTAAGTGAAAAGTAAGTGCACCCTCGGTCCCGTGGGTGAAAAGTAAGTGCACCCCGGTCCCGTGTGTGAAAAGTAAGTGCATCCCTGGTCCCGGGTGTGAAAAGTAAGTGCACCCCCGGTCCCGTGGTTGAAAAGTAAGTGCACCCCCGGTCCCGTGTGTGAAAAATAAGGGCACCCTCGGTCCCGTGGGTGAAAAGTAAGTGCACCCCGATCCCGTGTGTGAAAAGTAAGTGCATCCCTGGTCCCGGGTGTGAAAAGTAAGTGCACCCCCGGTCCCGTGGGTGAAAAGTAAGTGCACCCCCGGTCCGGTGTGTGAAAAATAAGTGCACCCCAGTCCCATGGGTGAAAAGTAAGTGCACCCCCTGTCCCGTGGGTGAAAAGTAAGTGCACCCCCCCATGTGTGAAAAGTAAGTGCACTCCCGGTCCATGGGTGAAAAGTAAGTGCACCCCCGGTCCCGTGGGTGAAAAGTAAGTGCACCTCCGGTCCCGTGAGTGAAAAGTAAGTGCACCCCTGGTCCCGTGGGTGAAAAGTAATTGCACCCCCGGTCCCGTGGGTGAAAAGTAAGTGCACCCCCGGTCCCGTGGGTGAAAAGTAAGTGCACCCCCGTTCCCGTGAGAGAAAAGTAAGTGCACCCCCGTTCCCGTGTGTGAAAAGTAAGTGCACCCCCGATCCCGGGTGTGAAAAGTAAGTGCACCCCAGGTCCCGTGGGTGAAAAGTAAGTGCACCCCCAGTCCCATGGGTGAAAAGTAAGTGCACCCCCGCTCCCGTGGGTGAAAAGTATTGCACCCCGATCCCGTGTGTGAAAAGTAAGTGCACCCCCGGACTCGTGGGTGAAAAGTAAGTGCACCCCCGTACCCGTGGGTGAAAAGTAAGTGCACCCCCGGTCCCGTGGGTGAAAAGTAAGTGCACCCCCGGTCCCGTGGGTGAAAAGTAAGTGCACCCCCGGTCCCGTGGGTGAAAAGTAAGTGCACACCCGGTCCCGTGGGTGAAAAGTAAGTGCACCCCCGGTCCCGTGGGTGAAAAGTAAGTGCACCCCCGGTCCCGTGGGTGAAAAGTAAGTGCACCCCCGGTCCCGTGGGTGAAAAGTAAGTGCACCCCCGGTCCCGTGGGTGAAAAGTAAGTGCACCCCCGGTCCTATGGGTGAAAAGTAAGTGCACCCCCGATCCCGTGGGTGAAAAGTAAGTGCACCCCCGGTCCCGTGGGTGAAAAGTAAGTGCACCCCCGATCCCGTGGGTGAAAAGTAAGTGCACCCCCGGTCCCGTGGGTGAAAAGTAAGTGCACCCCCGGTCCCGTGGGTGAAAAGTAAGTGCACCCCCGGTCCTATGGGTGAAAAGTAAGTGCACCCCCGATCCCGTGGGTGAAAAGTAAGTGCACCCCCGATCCCGTGGGTGAAAAGTAAGTGCACCCCTGGTCCCGTGGGTGAAAAGTAAGTGCACCCTGGTCCCGTGTGTGAAAAAGTAAGTGCGCCCCCGCCCCCCAAATCGGACCCTGAGTGACCCCGCCCCCAAATCGGACCCCGAGTGACCCGGACCCCCGAATCGGACCCCGAGTGGCCCCGCCCCCCAAATTGGACCCAGAGTGACCCCGCCCACCAAATCTGACCCAGAGTAACCCCGCCCACCAAATCTGACCCAGAGTGGCCCCGCCCACCAAATCTGACCCAGAGTGGCCCCGCCCACCAAAACTGACCCAGAGTGGCCCCGCCCACCAAATCTGACCCAGAGTGGCCCCGCCCACCAAATCGGACCCAGAGTGACCCCGCCCACCAAATCGGACCCAGAGTGACCCCGCCCACCAAATCGGACCCAGAGAGACCCCGCCCACCAAATCGGACCCAGAGTGACCCCGCCCACCAAATCGGACCCAGAGTGACCCCGCCCACCAAATAGGACCCAGAGTGACCCCGCCCACCAAATCGGACCCGGAGTGACCCCGCCCACCAAATCGGACCCGGAGTGACCCCGCCCACCAAATCAGACCCGGAGTGGCCCCGCCCACCAAATCGGACCCGGAGTGACCCCGCCCACCAAATCGGACCCGGAGTGGCCCCGCCCACCAAATCGGACCCGGAGTGGCCCCGCCCACCAAATCGGACCCGGAGTGACCGCCCACCAAATCGGACCCAGAGTGACCCCGCCCACCAAATCGGACCCAGAGTGACCCCGCCCACCAAATCGGACCCAGAGTGACCCCGCCCACCAAATCGGACCCAGAGTGACCCCGCCCACCAAATCAGACCCAGAGTGACCCCGCCCACCAAATCGGACCCAGAGTGACCCCGTCCACCAAAACGGACCCAGAGTGACCCCGCCCACCAAATCGGACCCAGAGTGACCCCGCCCACCAAATCGGACCCAGAGTGATCCCGCCCACCAAATCGGACCCAGAGTGACCACGCCCACCAAATCGGACCCTGAGGGGCCCCGCCCACCAAATCGGACCCTGAGGGGCACCGTCCACCAAATCGGACCCTGAGGGGCCCCGCCCACCAAATCGGACCCTGAGGGGCCCCGCCCACCAAATCGGACACTGAGGGGCCCCACCCACCAAATCAGCGCCTGAAGGGCACCCAAGTGTGAAAGTCTTGCAGGGGCAGCCCGGGCACCATTCCAAAGCACTATCTGTAGTTCCTTCAGGAAATACCCATCTAGTATTATTATTGTAATCCGAACATGGTAAACTTATTCAGTTTTTTTCTGCAATTAATGCGGCCCGAACCGCTGCACGCACAGACTCCAGTGAGGCGTCATTTCGAAGCCAGCGTCCACGAGAGGTGTGCTAAGTGTTTTTCGTGTCGATCCGATTTGTAGATTTTTTAAAAGTTGCATTTTAAAAAAAAAAATTTCCCATAGGAAATAATGGCGAACTTTCCATTACCCATAACTTGACCTTCCAAAGATGGCAGCTATGCAAATGTATGGTGTCCATTTTAGGACATGATCATTTATCAAAGACAAACATCAGAATAAAGTGACTATGACACCCTGTCATCCCGTGTGTGAAAAGTAAGTGCACCCCCGATCCCGTGTGTGAAAAGTAAGTGCACCGAGTGGCCCTCCCCCCAAATCGGACCCCGAGTGGCCCCTACCCCCAAATCGGACCCCGAGTGGCCCCACCCCCCAAATCGGACCCCGAGTGGCCCCACCCCCCAATCGGACCCCGAGTGACCCCGCCCACCAAATCGGACCCAGAATGACCCCGCCCATCAAATTGGAACCAGAGTGACCCCGCCCACCAAATCGGTCCCAGAGTGACCCCGCCCACCAAACCGGATCCCGAGTGGCCCCGCCCCCCAAATCGGACCCAGAGTGGCCCCGCCCACCAAATCGGACCCAGAGTGACCCCGCCCACCAAATCAGACCCATAGTGACCCCGCCCACCAAATCAGACCCAGAGTGACCCCGCCCACCATATCGGACCCAGAGTGACCCCACCCACCAAATCGGACACAGTGACCCCGCCCACCAAATCGACCCAGAGTGACCCCGCCCACCAAATCGGACCCAGAGTGGCCCCGCCCACCAAATCGGACCCAGAGTGGCCCCGCCCACCAAATCAGCACCTGAGGGGCACCCAAGTGTGAAAGTCTTGCAGGGGCAGCCCGGGCACCATTCCAAAGCACTATCTGTAGTTCCTTCAGGAAATACCCATCTAGTTATTATTATTAGGCTTTTTTCCGCAATTAATGCGGCCCGAACCACTACACGCACAGACTCCAGTGAGGTGTCATTTCGAAGCCAGCGTCCATGAGAGGTGTGCTAAGTATTTTTCGTGTCGATCAGATTTGTAGTTTTGGCGCAATTAGCGTTTGAAAATTGTTTTCCACTCATTGGAAAGCATTGCCTCCAATGCATTTCAATAGGGAAATTTTGCCATAAGCTTATAATGGCTGTTTTCTGAGGCAATTTAGAAATAACTGCCAACTGCCACCTGGCTGATTAGCTCATTGCTATGTGCAGTCAGACCCAGTTACTATGACAACGCCTACGAACTCTACATGACCCCACCAGGACACAGTTTTGCCAGATAATATCAGCTCTTAAAGTGACCCGCACACCAAATCTGACCCTGAGGTGCCCAGTGCACCCCCGATCCCGTCTGTGAAAAGTAAGTGCACCCCCAGTCCCGTGTGTGAAAAGTAAGTGCACCCCCGTTCCTGGTGTGAAAAGTAAGTGCACCCCGGTCCCATGTGTGTGAAAAGTAAGTGCACCCCCGGTCCCTTGTGTGAAAAGTAAGTGCACCCCGATCCCGTTTGTGAAAAGTAAGTGCACCCCCAGTCCCGTGGGTGAAAATTAAGTGCACCCCAGTCCCGTGTGTGAAAAGTAAGTGCACCCCCGGTCCTGAGTGTGAAAAGTAAGCGCACCCCAGGTCCCGTAAGTGAAAAGTAAGTGCACCCTCGGTCCCGTGGGTGAAAAGTAAGTGCACCCCGGTCCCGTGTGTGAAAAGTAAGTGCATCCCTGGTCCCGGGTGTGAAAAGTAAGTGCACCCCCGGTCCCGTGGTTGAAAAGTAAGTGCACCCCCGGTCCCGTGTGTGAAAAATAAGGGCACCCTCGGTCCCGTGGGTGAAAAGTAAGTGCACCCCGATCCCGTGTGTGAAAAGTAAGTGCATCCCTGGTCCCGGGTGTGAAAAGTAAGTGCACCCCCGGTCCCGTGGGTGAAAAGTAAGTGCACCCCCGGTCCGGTGTGTGAAAAATAAGTGCACCCCAGTCCCATGGGTGAAAAGTAAGTGCACCCCCTGTCCCGTGGGTGAAAAGTAAGTGCACCCCCCCATGTGTGAAAAGTAAGTGCACTCCCGGTCCATGGGTGAAAAGTAAGTGCACCCCCGGTCCCGTGGGTGAAAAGTAAGTGCACCTCCGGTCCCGTGAGTGAAAAGTAAGTGCACCCCTGGTCCCGTGGGTGAAAAGTAATTGCACCCCCGGTCCCGTGGGTGAAAAGTAAGTGCACCCCCGGTCCCGTGGGTGAAAAGTAAGTGCACCCCCGTTCCCGTGAGAGAAAAGTAAGTGCACCCCCGATCCCGGGTGTGAAAAGTAAGTGCACCCCAGGTCCCGTGGGTGAAAAGTAAGTGCACCCCCAGTCCCATGGGTGAAAAGTAAGTGCACCCCCGCTCCCGTGGGTGAAAAGTATTGCACCCCGATCCCGTGTGTGAAAAGTAAGTGCACCCCCGGACTCGTGGGTGAAAAGTAAGTGCACCCCCGTACCCGTGGGTGAAAAGTAAGTGCACCCCCGGTCCCGTGGGTGTAAAGTAAGTGCACCCCCGGTCCCGTGGGTGAAAAGTAAGTGCACACCCGGTCCCGTGGGTGAAAAGTAAGTGCACCTCCGGTCCCGTGAGTGAAAAGTAAGTGCACCCCTGGTCCCGTGGGTGAAAAGTAATTGCACCCCCGGTCCCGTGGGTGAAAAGTAAGTGCACCCCCGGTCCCGTGGGTGAAAAGTAAGTGCACCCCCGTTCCCGTGAGAGAAAAGTAAGTGCACCCCCGATCCCGGGTGTGAAAAGTAAGTGCACCCCAGGTCCCGTGGGTGAAAAGTAAGTGCACCCCCAGTCCCATGGGTGAAAAGTAAGTGCACCCCCGCTCCCGTGGGTGAAAAGTATTGCACCCCGATCCCGTGTGTGAAAAGTAAGTGCACCCCCGGACTCGTGGGTGAAAAGTAAGTGCACCCCCGTACCCGTGGGTTTAAAGTAAGTGCACCCCCGGTCCCGTGGGTGAAAAGTAAGTGCACCCCCGGTCCCGTGGGTGAAAAGTAAGTGCACCCTCGGTCCCGTGGGTGAAAAGTAAGTGCACACCCGGTCCCGTGGGTGAAAAGTAAGTGCACCCCCGGTCCCGTGGGTGAAAAGTAAGTGCACCCCTGGTCCCGTGGGTGAAAAGTAAGTGCACCCCCGGTCCCGTGGGTGAAAAGTAAGTGCACCCCCGGTCCCGTGTGTGAAAAGTAAGTGCACCCCCGGTCCTATGGGTGAAAAGTAAGTGCACCCCCGATCCCGTGGGTGAAAAGTAAGTGCACCCCCGATCCCGTGGGTGAAAAGTAAGTGCACCCCTGGTCCCGTGGGTGAAAAGTAAGTGCACCCAGGTCCCGTGTGTGAAAAAGTAAGTGCGCCCCCGCCCCCCAAATCGGACCCTGAGTGACCCCGCCCCCGAATCGGACCCCGAGTGACCCGGACCCCCGAATCGGACCCCGAGTGGCCCCGCCCCCCAAATTGGACCCAGAGTGACCCCGCCCACCAAATCTGACCCAGAGTAACCCCGCCCACCAAATCTGACCCAGAGTGGCCCCGCCCACCAAATCTGACCCAGAGTGGCCCCGCCCACCAAATCTGACCCAGAGTGGCCCCGCCCACCAAATCTGACCCAGAGTGGCCCCGCCCACCAAATCGGACCCAGAGTGACCCCGCCCACCAAATCGGACCCAGAGAGACCCCGCCCACCAAATCGGACCCAGAGTGACCCCGCCCACCAAATCGGACCCAGAGTGACCCCGCCCACCAAATAGGACCCAGAGTGACCCCGCCCACCAAATCGGACCCGGAGTGACCCCGCCCACCAAATCGGACCCGGAGTGACCCCGCCCACCAAATCGGACCCGGAGTGGCCCCGCCCACCAAATCGGACCCGGAGTGACCCCGCCCACCAAATCGGACCCGGAGTGGCCCCGCCCACCAAATCGGACCCGGAGTGGCCCCGCCCACCAAATCGGACCCGGAGTGGCCACGCCCACCAAATCGGACCCGGAGTGACCGCCCACCAAATCGGACCCGGAGTGACCCCGCCCACCAAATCGGACCCAGAGTGACCCCGCCCACCAAATCGGACCCAGAGTGACCCCGCCCACCAAATCGGACCCAGAGTGACCCCGCCCACCAAATCGGACCCAGAGTGACCCCGCCCACCAAATCAGACCCAGAGTGACCCCGCCCACCAAATCGGACCCAGAGTGACCCCGTCCACCAAATCGGACCCAGAGTGACCCCGCCCACCAAATCGGTCCCAGAGTGACCCCGCCCACCAAATCGGACCCAGAGTGACCCCGCCCACCAAATCGGACCCAGAGTGACCACGCCCACCAAATCGGACCCTGAGGGGCCCCGCCCACCAAATCGGACCCTGAGGGGCACCGTCCACCAAATCGGACCCTGAGGGGCCCCGCCCACCAAATCGGACCCTGAGGGGCCCCGCCCACCAAATCGGACACTGAGGGGCCCCACCCACCAAATCAGCGCCTGAAGGGCACCCAAGTGTGAAAGTCTTGCAGGGGCAGCCCGGGCACCATTCCAAAGCACTATCTGTAGTTCCTTCAGGAAATACCCATCTAGTTCTTCTTCTTATTCTTATTATTATTAGGCTTTTTTCCGCAATTAATGCGGCCCGAACCGCTGCACGCACAGACTCCAGTGAGGTGTCATTTCGAAGCCAGCGTCCATGAGAGGTGTGCTAAGTATTTTTCGTGTCGATCAAATTTGTAGTTTTGGCGCAATGTGCGTTTAAAAATTGATTCCCCCTCATTGGAAAGCATTGCCGCTATGCATTTCAATAGAGAAATTTTGACATAAGGTATAATGGCTGATATCTGAGGCAATTTAAAAAATAACTGCCAACTGCCACCTGGCTGATCAGCTCATTGATATGCGAAGTCAGATCCAGTTACTATGACAACGCCTACGAACTCTACATGACCCCACCAGGACACAGTTTTGCCAGATAATATCAGCTCTTAAAGTGACCCGCACACCAAATTGGCACCTGAGGTGCGCAGCCCACCAAATCGGACTCGAGTGGCCCCGCCCACCAAATCGGACCCCGAGTGGCCCCGCCCACTAAATCGGACCCAGAGTGACCCCGCCCACCAAATCGGACCCAGAGTGACCCCGCCCACCAAATGGGACCCAGAGTGACCCCGCCCACCAAATGTGACCCAGAGTGACCCCGCCCACCAAATGTGACCCAGAGTGACCCCGCCCACCAAATGTGACCCAGAGTGACCCCGCCCACCAAATGTGACCCAGAGTGACCCCGCCCACCAAATGTGACCCAGAGTGACCCCGCCCACCAAATGTGACCCAGAGTGACCCCGCCCACCAAATGTGACCCAGAGTGACCCCGCCCACCAAATGTGACCCAGAGTGACCCCGCCCACCAAATGTGACCCAGAGTGACCCCGCCCACCAAATGTGACCCAGAGTGACCCCGCCCACCAAATGTGACCCAGAGTGACCCCGCCCACCAAATGTGACCGAGTGACCCCGCCCACCAAATGTGACCCAGAGTGACCCCGCCCACCAAATGTGACCCAGAGTGACCCCGCCCACCAAATGTGACCCAGAGTGACCCCGCCCACCAAATGTGACCCAGACTGACCCCGCCCACCAAATGTGACCCAGACTGACCCCGCCCACCAAATGTGACCCAGACTGACCCCGCCCACCAAATGTGACCCAGAGTGACCCCGGCCACCAAATCAGACCCAGAGTGACCCCGGCCACCAAATCGTACCCAGAGTGACCCCGGCCACCAAATCGTACCCAGAGTGACCCCGGCCACCAAATCGTACCCAGAGTGACCCCGCCCACCAAATGTGACCCAGAGTGCCCCCGCCCACCAAATGTGACCCAGAGTGACCCCGCCCACCAAATGTGACCCAGAGTGACCCCGCCCACCAAATGTGACCCAGAGTGACCCCGCCCACCAAATGTGACCCAGAGTGACCCCGCCCACCAAATGTGACCCAGAGTGACCCCGGCCACCAAATCGGACCCAGAGTGACCCCGGCCACCAAATCGTACCCAGAGTGACCCCGGCCACCAAATCGGACCCAGAGTGTTCCCGCCCTCCAAATGTGACCCAGAGAGACCCCGCCCACCAAATGTGACCCAGAGTGACCTCGCCCACCAAATGTGACCCAGAGTGACCTCGCCCACCAAATGTGACCCAGAGTGACCCCGCCCACCAAATGTGACCCAGAGTGACCCCGCCCACCAAATGTGACCCAGAGTGACCCCGCCCACCAAATGTGACCCAGAGTGACCCCGCCCACCAAATGTGACCCAGAGTGACCCCGCCCACCAAATGTGACCCAGAGTGACCCCGCCCACCAAATGTGACCCAGAGTGACCCCGCCCACCAAATGTGACCCAGAGTGACCCCGCCCACCAAATGTGACCCAGAGTGACCCCGCCCACCAAATGTGACCCAGAGTGACCCCGCCCACCAAATGTGACCCAGAGTGACCCCGCCCACCAAATGTGACCCAGAGTGACCCCGCCCACCAAATGTGACCCAGAGTGACCCCGCCCACCAAATGTGACCCAGAGTGACCCCGCCCACCAAATGTGACCCAGAGTGACCCCGCCCACCAAATGTGACCCAGAGTGACCCCGCCCACCAAATGTGACCCAGAGTGACCCCGCCCACCAAATCGGACCCTGAGGGGCCCCGCCCACCAAATCGGACCCTGAGGGGCCCCGACAACCAAATCGGACCCTGAGGGGCAACGCCCACCAAATCGGACCCAGAGTGACCTCGCCCACCAAATCGGACCCTGAGGGGAACCGCCCACCAAATCGGCCCCTGAGATGCCCTGGCCACCAAATCGGACCCTGAGGGACCCCGCCCACCAAATCGGACCCTGAGGGGCCCCGCCCACCAAATCGGACCCTGAGGGGCCCCGCCCACCAACTCGGACCCTGAGGGACCCCGCCCACCAAATCGGACCCTGAGGGGCCCCGCCCACCAAATCAGACCCTGAGGGGCCCCGCCCACCAAATCGGATCCTGAGGGGCCCCGCCCACCAAATCGGACCCTGAGGGGCCCCGCCCACCAAATCGGACCCAGAGTGACCCCACCCACCAAATCGGCACCTGAGGTGCCCCGCCCACCAAATCGGTCCTGAGGGGCATCCACGTGTAAAACTCTTGCAGGGGCAGCCCGGGCACCATTCCAAAGCACTATCTGTAGTTCCTTCAGGAAATACCCATCTAGTTATTATTATTATTCAGTCCGCGATTAATGCGGCCCGAACCGCTGCACGCACAGACTCCAGTGAGGTGTCATTTCGAAGCCAGCGTCCCCAAGAGGTGTGCTAAGTATTTTTCGTGTCGATCGGATTTGTAGCTTTGGCGCAATTTGCGTTTTTCCCCTGATTGGAATGCAATTTCTCAATGGGTAAATTTTCCCATAAGGTAAAATGGCTGTTTTCTGAGGCAATTTCAAACTAACTGCCAACTGCCACCTGGCTGATTAGCTCAGTGCTGTGTGCAGTCACACCCAGTTACTATGGCAACGCCTACGAACTCTACATGACCCCACCAGGACACAGTTTTGCCAGATAATATCAGCTCTTAAAGTGACCCGCCCACCAAATGTGACCCAGAGTGACCCCGCCCACCAAATGTGACCCAGAGTGACCCCGCCCACCAAATGTGACCCAGAGTGACCCCGCCCACCAAATGTGACCCAGAGTGACCCCGCCCACCAAATGTGACCCAGAGTGACCCCGCCCACCAAATGTGACCCAGAGTGACCCCGCCCACCAAATGTGACCCAGAGTGACCCCGCCCACCAAATGTGACCCAGAGTGACCCCGCCCACCAAATGTGACCCAGAGTGACCCCGCCCACCAAATCGGACCCAGAGTGACCCCGCCCACCAAATGTGACCCTGGGGGGCCCCGTCCACCAAATCGGACCCTGAGGGGAACCGCCCACCAAATCGGACCCTGAGGGGCCCCGCCCACCAAATCGGACCCTGAGGGGCCCCGCCCACCAAATCGGACCCTGAGGTGCCCCGCCCACCAAATTGGACCCTGAGGTGCCCAGCCCACCAAATCGGATCCTGAGGGGCCCCGCCCACCAAATCGGACCCTGAGGGGCCCCGCCCACCAAATCGGACCCTGAGGGGCCCCGACCACCAAATCGGACCCTGAGGGGCCCCGCCCACCAAATCGGACCCTGAGGTGCCCCGCCCACCAAATCGGACCCTGAGGGGCCCCGTCCACCAAATCGGACCCAGAGTGACCCCGCCCACCAAATCGGACCCAGAGTGACCCCGCCCACCAAATCGACCCAGAGTGACCCCGCCCACCAAATCGGACCCAGAGTGGCCCCGCCCACCAAATCGGACCCAGAGTGGCCCCGCCCACCAAATCAGCACCTGAGGGGCACCCAAATGTGAAAGTCTTGCAGGGGCAGCCCGGGCACCATTCCAAAGCACTATCTGTAGTTCCTTCAGGAAATACCCATCTAGTATTATTTTTGTAATCCGAACGTGGTAAACTTATTCAGTTTTTTTCTGCAATTAATGCGGCCTGAACCGCTGCACGCACACACTCCAGTGAGGCGTCATTTCGAAGCCAGCGTCCACGAGAGGTGTGCTAAGTATTTTCCGTGTCGATCCGATTTGTAGTTTTTTTAAAAATTGCAATTAAAAAAAAAAATTTCCCATAGGAAATAATGGCGAACTTTCCATTACCCACAACTTGACCTTCCAAAGATGGCAGCTATGCAAATGTACGGTGTCCATTGTAGGACATGATAATTTATCAAAGTCAAACATCAGTATAAAGTGACTATGACACCCTGTCATCCCATGTGTGAAAAGTAAGTGCACCCCCGATCCCGTGTGTGAAAAGTAAGTGCACCGAGTGGCCCCGCCCCCAAATCGGACCCCGAGTGGCCCCGCCCCCCAAATCGGACCCCGAGTGACCCCGCCCACCAAATCGGAACCAGAGTGACCCCGCCCACCAAATCGGACCCAGAGTGACCCCGCCCACCAAATCGGACCCAGAGTGACCCCGCCCACCAAATGTGACCCAGAGTGACCCCGCCCACCAAATGTGATCCAGAGTGACCCCGCCCACCAAATGTGACCCAGAGTGACCCCGCCCACCAAATGTGACCCAGAGTGACCCCGCCCACCAAATGTGACCCAGAGTGACCCCGCCCACCAAATGTGACCCAGAGTGACCCCGCCCACCAAATGTGACCCAGAGTGACCCCGCCCACCAAATGTGACCCAGAGTGACCCCGCCCACCAAATGTGACCCAGAGTGACCCCGCCCACCAAATGTGACCCAGAGTGACCCCGCCCACCAAAGGTGACCCAGAGTGACCCCGCCCACCAAATGTGACCCAAAATGACCCCGCCCACCAAATGTGACCCAGAGTGACCCCGCCCACCAAATGTGACCCAGAGTGACCCCGCCCACCAAATGTGACCCCTCCCACCAAATGTGACCCCGAGTGGCCCCGCCCACCAAATGTGACCCAGAGTGACCCCGCCCACCAAATGTGACCCAGAGTTACCCCGCCCACCAAATGTGACCCCGCCCACCAAATGTGACCCCGAGTGGCCCCGCCCACCAAATCGGACCGTGAGTAGCCCCACCCACCGAATCGGACCCAGAGGTACCCCGCCCACCGAATCGGACCCAGAGTGACCCCGCCCACCGAATCGGACCCAGAGTGACCCCGCCCACCAAATGTGACCCAGAGTGACCCCGCCCACCAAATGTGACCCAGAGTGACCCCGCCCACCAAATGTGACCCAGAGTGACCCCGCCCACCAAATGTGACCCAGAGTGACCCCGCCCACCAAATGTGACCCAGAGTGACCCCGCCCACCAAATGTGACCCAGAGTGACCCCGCCCACCAAATGTGACCCAGAGTGACCCCGCCCACCAAATGTGACCCAGAGTGACCCCGCCCACCAAATGTGACCCAGAGTGACTCCGCCCACCAAATGTGACTCAGAGTGACCCCGCCCACCAAATGTGACCCAGACTGACCCCGCCCACCAAATGTGACCCAGAGGTGCCCCGCCCACCAAATCTGACCCAGAGGTGCCCCGCCCACCAAATCTGACCCAGAGGTGCCCCACCCACCAAATCTGACCGAGGTGCCCCGCCCACTAAATCTGACCCAGAGGTGCTCTGCCCACCAAATCTGACCCAGAGTGGCCCCGCCCACCAAATCTGACCCAGAGTGGCCCCGCCCACCAAATCGGACCCAGAGTGACCCCGCCCACCAAATGTGACCCAGAGTGACCCCGCCCACCAAATGTGACCCAGAGTGACCCCGCCCACCAAATGTGACCCAGAGTGACCCCGCCCACCAAATGTGACCCAGAGTGACCCCGCCCACCAAATGTGACCCAGAGTGACCCCGCCCACCAAATGTGACCGAGTGACCCCGCCCACCAAATGTGACCCCGCCCACCAAATGTGACCCAGAGTGACCCCGCCCACCAAATGTGACCCAGAGTGACCCCGCCCACCAAATGTGACCCAGAGTGACCCCGCCCACCAAATGTGACCCAGAGTGACCCCGCCCACCAAATGTGACCCAGAGTGACCCCGCCCACCAAATGTGACCCAGAGTTACCCCGCCCACTAAATGTGACCCAGAGTGACCCCGCCCACCAAATGTGACCCAGAGTGACCCCGCCCACCAAATGTGACCCAGAGCGACCCCGCCCACCAAATGTGACCCAGAGTGACCCCGCCCACCAAATGTGACCCAGAGTGACCCCGCCCACCAAATGTGACCCAGAGTGACCCCGCCCACCAAATGTGACCCAGAGTGACCCCGCCCACCAAATGTAACCCAGAGTGACCCCGCCCACCAAATGTGACCCAGAGTGACCCCGCCCACCAAATGTGACCCAGAGTGACCCCGCCCACCAAATGTAACCCAGAGGTGCCCCGCCCACCAAATCTGACCCAGAGGTGCTCTGCCCACCAAATCTGACCCAGAGTGGCCCCGCCCACCAAATCTGACCCAGAGTGGCCCCGCCCACCAAATCGGACCCAGAGTGCTCCGGTCTACCAAATCGGACACAGAGTGGCCCCGCCCACCAAATCATCCCCTAAGGGGCCCCGCCCACCAAACCAGCGCCTGAAGGGCACCCAAGTGTGAAAGTCTTGCAGGGACAGCCCGGGCACCATTACAAAGCACTATCTGTAGTTCCTTCAGGAAATACCCATCTAGTTCTTCTTATTATTATTATTAGGCTTTTTTCCGCAATTAATGCGGCCCGAACCGCTACACGCACAGACTCCAGTGAGGTGTCATTTCGAAGCCAGCGTCCATGAGAGGTGTGCTAAGTATTTTTCGTGTCGATCAGATTTGTAGTTTTGGCGCAATTAGCGTTTGAAAATTGTTTTCCACTCATTGGAAAGCATTGCCTCCAATGCATTTCAATAGGGAAATTTTGCCATAAGCTTATAATGGCTGTTTTCTGAGGCAATTTAGAAATAACTGCCAACTGCCACCTGGCTGATTAGCTCATTGCTATGTGCAGTCAGACCCAGTTACTATGACAACGCCTACGAACTCTACATGACCCCACCAGGACACAGTTTTGCCAGATAATATCAGCTCTTAAAGTGACCAACCCACCAAATTGTTACCTGAGGTGTCCAGCCCACCAAATAGGAGGCCGAGGGGCCCCAACCACCACATCGGAGGCTGAGGGGCCCCGACCTCCAAATCGGAGGCCGAGGGGGCCCGACCACCAAATCGGAGGCCGAGGGGCCCCGACCTCCAAATCGGAGGCCGAGGGGCCCCGACCTCCAAATCGGAGGCCGAGGGGCCCCGACCTCCAAATCGGAGGCCGAGGGGCCCCGACCTCCAAATCGGAGGCCGAGGGGCCCCGACCTCCAAATCGGACCCTGAGGGGCCCCGACCTCCAAATTGGACCCTGAGGGGCCCCGACCTCCAAATCGGACCCTGAGGGGCCCCGACCTCCAAATCGGACCCTGAGGGGTCCCGACCTCCAAATCGGACCCTGAGGGGCCCCGACCTCCAAATCGGACCCTGAGAGGCCCCGACCTCCAAATCGGACCCTGAGGGGCCCCGACCTCCAAATCGGACCCTGAGGGGTCCCGACCTCCAAATCGGACCCTGAGGGGCCCCGACCTCCAAATCGGACCCTGAGGGGCCCCGACCTCCAAATCGGACCCTGAGGGGCCCCGACCTCCAAATCGGACCCTGAGGGGCCCCGACCACCAAATCGGACCCTGAGGGGCCCCGACCACCAAATCGGACCCTGAGGGGCCCCGACCTCCAAATCGGACCCTGAGGGGCCCCGACCTCCAAATCTGACCCTGAGGGGCCCCGACCTCCAAATCGGACCCTGAGGGGTCCCGACCTCCAAATCGGACCCTGAGGGGCCCCGACCTCCAAATCGGACCCTGAGGGGCCCCGACCTCCAAATCGGACCCTGAGGGGCCCCGACCACCAAATCGGACCCTGAGGGGCCCCGACCTCCAAATCGGACTCTGAGGGGCCCCGACCTCCAAATCGGACCCTGAGGGGCCCCGACCTCCAAATCGGACCCTGAGGGGTCCCGACCTCCAAATCGGACCCTGAGGGGCCCCGACCTCCAAATCGGACCCTGAGGGGCCCCGACCACCAAATCGGACCCTGAGGGGCCCCGACCACCAAATCGGACCCTGAGGGGCCCCGACCACCAAATCGGACCCTGAGGGGCCCCGACCACCAAATCGGACCCTGAGGGGCCCCACTTACCAAATCGGACCCTGAGGGGCCCCACTTACCAAATCGGACCCTGAGGGGCCCCACTTACCAAATCGGACCCTGAAGGGCACCCAAGTGTGAAAGTCTTGCAGGGGCAGCCCGGGCACCATTCCAAAGCACTATCTGTAGTTCCTTCAGGAAATACCCATCTAGTTCTTATTATAGTGCTTTGGGACAAAGCACTATATTGTTATTCCACCGTAGTCAACTTATTCTTCTTATTATTATTCAGTCCGCAATTAATGCGGCCCGAACCGCTGCACGCACAGACTCCAGTGAGGTGTCATTTCGAAGCCAGCGTTCCTGGCAGGTGTGCTAAGTATTTTTCGTGTCGATCGGATTTGTAGTTTTGGCGCAATTGGCGTTTGAAAATTTCGTCTCAATGCATTTCAATGGGAAATTGTTCCAACAATAAGGGATAATGGCTGATTTCTGAGGCAATTTCAAAATAACTGCCAACTGCCACCTGGCTGATTAGCTCATTGCGATGTGCAGTCAGACCCAGTTACTATGCCAACGCCTACGAACTCTACATGACCCCACCAGGACACAGTTTTGCCAGATAATATCAGCTCTTAAAGTGACCCGCGCACCAAATTGGCACCTGAGGTGCGCAGCCCACCAAATCGGACCCGAGTGGCCCCGCCCACCAAATCGGACCCCGAGTGGCCCCGCCCGCCAAATCGGACCCAGAGTGACCCCGCCCACCAAATGTGACCCAGAGTGACCCCGCCCACCAAATGTGACCCAGAGTGACCCTGCCCACCAAATGTGACCCAGAGTGACCCCGCCCACCAAATGTGACCCAGAGTGACCCCGCCCACCAAATGTGACCCAGAGTGACCCCGCCCACCAAATGTGACCCAGAGTGACCCCGCCCACCAAATGTGACCCAGAGTGACCCCGCCCACCAAATGTGACCCAGAGTGACCCCGCCCACCAAATGTGACCCAGAGTGACCCCGCCCACCAAATGTGACCCAGAGTGACCCCGCCCACCAAATGTGACCCAGAGTGACCCCGCCCACCAAATGTGACCCAGAGTGACCCCGCCCACCAAATGTGACCCCGCCCACCAAATGTGACCCCGCCCACCAAATGTGACCCAGAGTGACCCCGCCCACCAAATGTGACCCAGAGTGACCCCGCCCACCAAATGTGACCCAGAGTGATCTCGCCCACCAAATGTGACCCAGAGTGACCCCGCCCACCAAATGTGACCCAGAGTGACCCCGCCCACCAAATGTGACCCAGAGTGACCCCGCCCACCAAATGTGACCCAGAGTGACCCCGCCCACCAAATGTGACCCAGAGTGACCCCGCCCACCAAATGTGACCCAGAGTGACCCCGCCCACCAAATGTGACCCAGAGTGACCCCGCCAACAAAATGTGACCCAGAGTGACCCCGCCCACCAAATGTGACCCAGAGTGACCCCGCCCACCAAATGTGACCCAGAGTGACCCCGCCCACCAAATGTGACCCAGAGTGACCCCGCCCACCAAATGTGACCCAGAGTGACCCCGCTCACCAAATGTGACCCAGAGTGACCCCGCCCACCAAATGTGACCCAGAGTGACCCCGCCCACCAAATGTGACCCCGCCCACCAAATGTGACCCAGAGTGACCCCGCCCACCAAAGGTGACCCAGAGTGACCCCGCCCACCAAATGTGACCCAAAATGACCCCGCCCACCAAATGTGACCCAGAGTGACCCCGCCCACCAAATGTGACCCAGAGTGACCCCGCCCACCAAATGTGACCCCGCCCACCAAATGTGACCCCGAGTGGCCCCGCCCACTAAATCAGACCGCGAGTGGCCCCGCCCACCAAATCAGACCCAGAGGTGCCCCGCCCACCAAATGTGACCCAGAGTGACCCCGCCCACCAAATGTGACCCAGAGTGACCCCGCCCACCAAATGTGACCCAGAGTGACCCCACCCACCAAATGTGACCCAGAGTGACCCCGCCCACCAAATGTGACCCAGAGTGACCCCGCCCACCAAATCGGACCCAGAGTGACTCCGCCCACCAAGTGTGACTCAGAGTGACCCCGCCCACCAAATGTGACCCAGAGTGACCCCGCCCACCAAATGTGACCCAGAGTGACCCCGCCCACCAAATGTGACCCAGAGTGACCCCGCCCACCAAATGTGACCCAGAGTGACCCCGCTCACCAAATGTGACCCAGAGTGACCCCGCCCACCAAATGTGACCCAGAGTGACCCCGCCCACCAAATGTGACCCAGAGTGACCCCGCCCACCAAATGTGACCCAGAGTGACCCCGCCCACCAAATGTGACCCAGAGTGACCCCGCCCACCAAAGATGACCCAGAGTGACCCCACCCACCAAATGTGACCCAAAATGACCCCGCCCACCAAATGTGACCCCGCCCACCAAATGTGACCCCGCCCACCAAATGTGACCCCGAGTGGCCCCGCCCACTAAATCGGACCGCGAGAGGCCCCGCCCACCAAATCGGACCCAGAGGTGCCCCGCCCACCAAATCGGACCCAGAGTGACCCCGCCCACCAAATCGGACCCAGAGTGACCCCGCCCACCAAATCGGACCCAGAGTGACCCCGCCCACCAAATGTGACCCAGAGTGACCCCGCCCACCAAATGTGACTCAGAGTGACCCCGCCCACCAAATGTGACCCAGAGTGACCCCGCCCACCAAATGTGACCCAGAGTGACCCCGCCCACCAAATGTGACCCAGAGTGACCCCGCCCACCAAAAGTGACCCAGAGTTACCCCGCCCACCAAATGTGACCCAGAGTGACCCCGCCCACCAAATGTGACCCAGAGTGACCCCGCCCACCAAATGTGACCCAGAGTGACCCCGCCCACCAAATGTGACCCAGAGTGACCCCGCCCACCAAATGTGACCCAGAGTGACCCCGCCCACCAAATGTGACCCAGAGTGACCCCGCCCACCAAATGTGACTCAGAGTGACCCCGCCCACCAAATGTGACCCAGAGTGACCCCGCCCACCAAATGTGACCCAGAGTGACCCCGCCCACCAAATGTGACCCAGAGTGACCCCGCCCACCAAATGTGACCCAGAGTGACCCCGCCCACCAAATGTGACCCAGAGTGGCCCCGCCCACCAAATCTGACCCAGAGTGGCCCCGCCCACCAAATCTGACCCAGAGTGGCCCCGCCCACCAAATCTGACCCAGAGTGGCCCCGCCCACCGAATCGGACCCAGAGTGACCCCGCCCATTGAATCGGACCCAGAGTGACCCCGCCCACCGAATCGGACCCCGAGTGACCCCGCCCACCGAATCGGACCCAGAGTGACCCCGCCCACCGAATCGGACCCCGAGTGACCCCGCCCACCGAATCGGACCCCGAGTGACCCCGCCCACCGAATCGGACCCCGAGTGACCCCGCCCACCAAATCGGACCCCGAGTGACCCCGCCCACCAAATCGGACCCTGAGGGGCCCCACTTACCAAATCAGACCCTGAAGGGCACCCTAGTGTGAAAGTCTTGCAGGGCAGCCCAGGCACCATTCCAAAGCACTATCTGTAGTTCCTTCAGGAAATACCCATCTAGTATTAATATTGTAATCCGAACGTGGTAAACTTATTCAGTTTTTTTCCGCAATTAATGCGGCCCGAACCGCTGCACGCACAGACTCCAGTGAGGCGTCATTTCGAAGCCAGCGCCCACGAGAGGTGTGCTAAGTATTTTTCATGTCGATCTGATTTGTAGTTTTTTTTAAAAATCGCATTTAAAAAAAAAAATTTACCATAGTAAATAATGGCGAACTTTCCATTACCCCCAACTTGACCTTCCAAAGATGGCAGCTATGCAAATGTACAGTGTCCATTTTAAGACATGATCATTTATCAAAGTCAAACATCAGAATAAAGTGACTATGACACCCTCTCGTCCCGTGTATGAAAAGTAAGTGCACCCCCGGTCCCGTGTGTGAAATCGGACCCCGCCCCACAAATCGGAACCAGAGTGACCCCGCCCCCGAATCGGACCCCGAGTGACCCTGCCCCCATATCGGACCCCGAGTGACCCGTCCCCCAAATCGGACCCCGAGTGACCCCTCCCCCCCAAATCGGACCCCGAGTGACCCCACCCACCAAATCGGACCAGAGGTGCCCCGCCCACCAAATCTGACCCAGAGGTGCCCCGCCCACCAAATCTGACCCAGAGGTGCCCCGCCCACCAAATCTGACCCTGAGGTGCCCCGCCCACCTAATCTGACCCAGAGGTGCCCCGCCCACCTAATCTGACCCAGAGGTGCCCCACCCACCAAATCTGACCCAGAGGTGCCCCGCCCACCAAATCTGACCCAGAGGTGCCCCGCCCACCAAATCTGACCCAGAGGTGCCCCGCCCACCAAATATGACCCAGAGGTGCCCCGCCCACCAAATCTGACCCAGAGGTGCCCCGCCCCCGAATCGGACCCCGAGTGACCCTGCCCCCAAATCGGACCCCGAGTGACCGGTCCCCCAAATCGGACCCCGAGTGACCCCGCCCCCCCAAATCGGACCCCGAGAGACCCCACCCACCAAATCGGACCAAAGGTGCCCCGCCCACCAAATCTGACCCAGAGGTGCCCCGCCCACCAAATCTGACCCAGAGGTGCCCCGCCCACCAAATCTGACCCTGAGGTGCCCCGCCCACCTAATCTGACCCAGAGGTGCCCCGCCCACCAAATCTGACCCAGAGGTGCCCCGCCCACCAAATCTGACCCAGAGGTGCCCCGCCCACCAAATCTGACCCAGAGGTGCCCCGCCCACCAAATCTGACCCAGAGGTGCCCCGCCCACCAAATCTGACCCAGAGGTGCCCCGCCCACCAAATCGGACCCAGAGGGGCCCCGCCCACCAAATCGGACACAGAGGGGCCCCGCACACCAAATCGGACCCAGAGGGGCCCCGCCCACCAAATCGGACCCAGAGGGGCCCCGCCCACCAAATCGGACCCAGAGGGGCCCCGCCCACCAAATCGGACATAGAGGGTCCCCGCCCACCAAATAGGACCCAGAGCGGCCCCGCCCACCAAATCGGCACCTGAGGGGCCCCGGCCACCAAATCAGTCCCTGAGGTGCTCCGCCCACCAAATCGGCCCCTGATGTTCCCTGCCCACCAAATCAGACCCAGATTGGCCCCGCCCACCAAATCAGACCCAGAGTGGCCCCGCCCACCAAATTGGCATCTGAGGTTCCCCGCCCACCAAATTGGCACCTGAGGTTCCCCGACCACCAAATCGATCCTGAGGTGCATCCAAGTGTAAAACTCTTGCAGGGGCAGCCCGGGCACCATTCCAAAGCACTATCTGTAGTTCCTTCAGGAAATACCCATCTAGTTCTTCTTCTTATTATTATTAGGCTTTTTTCCGCAATTAATGCGGCCCGAACCGCTACACGCACAGACTCCAGTGAGGTGTCATTTCGAAGCCAGCGTCCATGAGAGGTGTGCTAAGTATTTTTCGTGTCGATCAGATTTGTAGTTTTGGCGCAATTAGCGTTTGAAAATTGTTTTCCACTCATTGGAAAGCATTGCCTCCAATGCATTTCAATAGGGAAATTTTGCCATAAGCTTATAATGGCTGTTTTCTGAGGCAATTTAGAAATAACTGCCAACTGCCACCTGGCTGATTAGCTCATTGCTATGTGCAGTCAGACCCAGTTACTATGACAACGCCTACGAACTCTACATGACCCCACCAGGACACAGTTTTGCCAGATAATATCAGCTCTTAAAGTGACCAACCCACCAAATTGTTACCTGAGGTGTCCAGCCCACCAAATAGGAGGCCGAGGGGCCCCAACCACCACATCGGAGGCCGAGGGGCCCCGACCTCCAAATCGGAGGCTGAGGGGCCCCGACCTCCAAATCGGAGGCCGAGGGGGCCCGACCACCAAATCGGAGGCCGAGGGGGCCCGACCACCAAATCGGAGGCCGAGGGGCCCCGACCACCAAATCGGAGGCCGAGGGGCCCCGACCTCCAAATCGGAGGCCGAGGGGCCCCGACCTCCAAATCGGAGGCCGAGGGGCCCCGACCTCCAAATCGGAGGCCGAGGGGCCCCGACCTCCAAATCGGACCCTGAGGGGCCCCGACCTCCAAATCGGACCCTGAGGGGCCCCGACCTCCAAATCGGACCCTGAGGGGCCCCGACCTCCAAATCAGACCCTGAGGGGTCCCGACCTCCAAATCGGACCCTGAGGGGCCCCGACCTCCAAATCGGACCCTGAGGGGCCCCGACCTCCAAATCGGACCCTGAGGGGCCCCGACCTCCAAATCGGACCCTGAGGGGTCCCGACCTCCAAATCGGACCCTGAGGGGCCCCGATCTCCAAATCGGACCCTGAGGGGCCCCGACCTCCAAATCGGACCCTGAGGGGCCCCGACCACCAAATCATACCCTGAGGGGCCCCGACCTCCAAATCGGACTCTGAGGGGCCCCGACCTCCAAATCGGACCCTGAGGGGCCCCGACCTCCAAATCGGACCCTGAGGGGTCCCGACCTCCAAATCGGACCCTGAGGGGCCCCGACCTCCAAATCGGACCCTGAGGGGCCCCGACCACCAAATCGGACCCTGAGGGGCCCCGACCACCAAATCGGACCCTGAGGGGCCCCGACCTCCAAATCGGACCCTGAGGGGCCCCGACCACCAAATCGGACCCTGAGGGGCCCCACTTACCAAATCGGACCCTGAGGGGCCCCACTTACCAAATCGGACCCTGAGGGGCCCCACTTACCAAATCGGACCCTGAAGGGCACCCAAGTGTGAAAGTCTTGCAGGGGCAGCCCGGGCACCATTCCAAAGCACTATCTGTAGTTCCTTCAGGAAATACCCATCTAGTTATAGTGCTTTGAAAAAGCACTGTATTGTTATTCCACCGTCGTCAACTTATTATTATTATTATTATTATTATTCAGTCCGCGATTAATGCGGCCCAAACCGCTGCACGCACAGACTCCAGTGAGGTGTCATTTCGAAGCCAGCGTCCCCAAGAGGTGTGCTAAGTATTTTTCGTGTCGATCGGATTTGTAGCTTTGGCGCAATTTGCGTTTTTCCCCTGATTGGAATGCAATTTCTCAATGGGTAAATTTTCCCATAAGGTAAAATGGCTGTTTTCTGAGGCAATTTCAAACTAACTGCCAACTGCCACCTGGCTGATTAGCTCAGTGCTGTGTGCAGTCACACCCAGTTACTATGGCAACGCCTACGAACTCTACATGACCCCACCAGGACACAGTTTTGCCAGATAATATCAGCTCTTAAAGTGACCAACCCACCAAATTGTTAAATTGTTACCTGAGGTGTCCAGCCCACCAAATAGGAGGCAGAGGGGCCCCGACCACCAAATCGGAGGCCGAGGGGCCCCGACCACCAAATCGGACCCTGAGGGGCCCCGACCACCAAATCGGACCCTGAGGGGCCCCGACCACCAAATCGGACCCTGAGGGGCCCCGACCACCAAATCGGACCCTGAGGGGCCCCGACCACCAAATCGGACCCTGAGGGGCCCCGACCACCAAATCGGACCCTGAGGGGCCACGACCACCAAATCGGACCCTGAGGGGCCCCGACCACCAAATGTGACCCAGAGTGACCCCGCCCACCAAATGTGACCCAGAGTGACCCCGCCCACCAAATCGGACCCAGAGTGACCCCGCCCACCAAATCGGACCCAGAGTGACCCCGCCCGCCAAATCGGACCCAGAGTGACCCCGCCCGCCAAATCGGACCCAGAGTGACCCCGCCCGCCAAATCGGACCCAGAGTGACCCCGCCCGCCAAATCGGACCCAGAGTGACCCCGCCCGCCAAATCCGACCCAGAGTGACCCCGCCCACCAAATCGGACCCAGAGTGACCCCGCCCACCAAATGGGACCCAGAGTGACCCCGCCCACCAAATGGGACCCAGAGTGACCCCGCCCACCAAATGGGACCCAGAGTGACCCCGCCCACCAAATGTGACCCAGAGTGACCCCGCCCACCAAATGTGACCCAGAGTGACCCCGCCCACCAAATGTGACCCAGAGTGACCCCGCCCACCAAATCGGACCCAGAGTGACCCCGCCCACCAAATCGGACCCAGAGTGACCCCGCCCACCAAATCGGACCCAGAGTGACCCCGCCCACCAAATCGGACCCAGAGTGACCCCGCCCACCAAATCCGACCCAGAGTGACCCCGCCCACCAAATCGGACCCAGAGTGACCCCGCCCACCAAATGGGACCCAGAGTGACCCCGCCCACCAAATGGGACCCAGAGTGACCCCGCCCACCAAATGGGACCCAGAGTGACCCCGCCCACCAAATGGGACCCAGAGTGACCCCGCCCACCAAATGTGACCCAGAGTGACCCCGCCCACCAAATGTGACCCAGAGTGACCCCGCCCACCAAATGTGACCCAGAGTGACCCCGCCCACCAAATGTGACCCAGAGTGACCCCGCCCACCAAATGTGACCCAGAGTGACCCCGCCCACCAAATGTGACCCAGAGTGACCCCGCCCACCAAATGTGACCCAGAGTGACCCCGCCCACAAAATGTGACCCAGAGTGACCCCGCCCACCAAATGTGACCCAGAGTGACCCCGCCCACCAAATGTGACCCCGCCCACCAAATGTGACCCCGCCCACCAAATGTGACCCCGCCCACCAAATGTGACCCCGCCCACCAAATGTGACCCAGAGTGACCCCGCCCACCAAATGTGACCCAGAGTGACCCCGCCCACCAAATGTGACCCAGAGTGACCCCGCCCACCAAATGTGACCCAGAGTGACCCCGCCCACCAAATGTGACCCAGAGTGACCCCGCCCACCAAATGTGACCCAGAGTGACCCCGCCCACCAAATGTGACCCAGAGTGACCCCGCCCACCAAATGTGACCCAGAGTGACCCCGCCCACCAAATGTGACCCAGAGTGACCCCGCCCACCAAATGTGACCCAAAATGACCCCGCCCACCAAATGTGACCCCGCCCACCAAATGTGACCCAGAGTGATCCCGCCCACCAAATGTGACCCAGAGTGACCCCGCCCACCAAATGTGACCCAGAGTGACCCCGCCCACCAAATGTGACCCAGAGTGACCCCGCCAACCAAATGTGACCCAGAGTGACCCCGCCCACCAAATGTGACCCAGAGTGACTCCGCCCACCAAATGTGACCCAGAGTGACCCCGCCCACCAAATGTGACCCAGAGTGACCCCGCCCACCAAATGTGACCCAGAGTGTCCCCGCCCACCAAAGGTGACCCAGAGTGACCCCGCCCACCAAATGTGACCCAAAGTGACCCCGCCCACCAAATGTGACCCAGAGTGACCCCGCCCACCAAATGTGACCCAGAGTGACCCCGCCCACCAAATGTGACCTCGCCCACCAAATGTGACCCCGAGTGGCCCCGCCCACCAAATCGGACCGCGAGTGGCCCCGCCCACCAAATCGGACCCAGAGGTGCCCCGCCCACCAAATCGGACCCAGAGTGACCCCGCCCACCAAATCGGACCCAGAGTGACCCCGCCCACCAAATCGGACCCAGAGTGACCCCGCCCACCAAATGTGACCCAGAGTGACCCCGCCCACCAAATGTGACTCAGAGTGACCCCGCCCACCAAATGTGACCCAGAGTGACCCCGCCCACCAAATGTGACCCAGAGTGACCCCGCCCACCAAATGTGACCCAGAGTGACCCCGCCCACCAAATGTGACCCAGAGTGACCCCGCCCACCAAATGTGACCCAGAGTGACCCCGCCCACCAAATGTGACCCAGAGTGACCCCGCCCACCAAATGTGACCCAGAGTGACCCCGCCCACCAAATGTGACCCAGAGTGACCCCGCCCACCAAATGTGACCCAGAGTGACCCCGCCCACCAAATGTGACCCAGAGTGACCCCGCCCACCAAATGTGACCCAGAGTGACCCCGCCCACCAAATGTGACCCAGAGTGACCCCGCCCACCAAATGTGACCCAGAGTGACCCCGCCCACCAAATGTGACCCAGAGGTGCCCCGCCCACCAAATGTGACCCAGAGGTGCCCCGCCCACCAAATGTGACCCAGAGTGACCCCGCCCACCAAATGTGACCCAGAGTGACCCCGCCCACCAAATGTGACCCAGAGTGACCCCGCCCACCAAATGTGACCCAAAGTGACTCCGCCCACCAAATGTGACCCAGAGTGACCCCGCCCACCAAATGTGACCCAGAGTGACCCCGCCCACCAAATGTGACCCAGAGTGACCCCGCCCACCAAATGTGACCCAGAGTGACCCCGCCCACCAAATGTGACCCAGAGTGACCCCGCCCACCAAATGTGACCCAGAGTGACCCCGCCCACCAAATGTGACCCAGAGTGACCCCGCCCACCAATTGTGACCCAGAGGTGCCCCGCCCACCAAATCTGACCCAGAGGTGCCCCGCCCACCAAATCTGACCGAGGTGCCCCGCCCACCAAATCTGACCCAGAGTGGCCCCGCCCACCAAATCTGACCCAGAGTGGCCCCGCCCACCAAATCGGACCCAGAGTGGTCCCGTCTACCAAATCGGACACAGAGTGGCCCCGCCCACCAAATCATCCCCTGAGGGGCCCCGCCCACCAAACCAGCGCCTGAAGGGCACCCAAGTGTGAAAGTCTTGCAGGGGCAGCCCGGGCACCTTTACAAAGCACTATCTGTAGTTCCTTCAGGAAATACCCATCTAGTTATAGTGCTTTGTAAAAAGCACTATATTGTTATTCCACCGTAGTAAACTTCTTATTATTATTATTATTCAGTCCGCAATTAATGCGGCCCGAACCGCTGCACGCACAGACTCCAGTGAGGTGTCATTTCGAAGCTTGCGTTCCTGGCAGGTGTGCTAAGTATTTTTCGTGTCGATCGGATTTGTAGTTTTGGCGCAATTGGCGTTTGAAAATTTTGTCTCAATGCATTTCAATGGGGAAATGGCTGATTTCTGAGGCAATTTCAAAATAACTGCCAACTGCCACCTGGCTGATCAGCTCATTGATATGCGAAGTCAGACCCAGTTACTATGACAACGCCTACGAACTCTACATGACCCCACCAGGACACAGTTTTGCCAGATAATATCAGCTCTTAAAGTGACCCGCACACCAAATGTGACCCTGAGGTGCCCCGCCCACCAAATGTGACCCAGAGTGACCCCGCCCACCAAATGTGACCCAGAGTGACCCCGCCCATCAAATGTGACCCAGAGTGACCCCGCCCACCAAATGTGACCCAGAGTGACCCCGCCCACCAAATGTGACCCAGAGTGACCCCGCCCACCAAATGTGACCCAGAGTGACCCCGCTCACCAAATGTGACCCAGAGTGACCCCGCCCACCAAATGTGACCCAGAGTGACCCCGCCCACCAAATGTGACCCAGAGTGACCCCGCCCACCAAATGTGACCCAGAGTGACCCCGCCCACCAAATCGGACCCAGAGTGACCCCGGCCACCAAATCGGACCCAGAGTGACCCCGGCCACCAAATCGGACCCAGAGTGACCCCGCCCTCCAAATGTGACCCAGAGTGACCTCCGCCCACCAAATCGGACCCAGAGTGACCCCGCCCACCAAATCGGACCCAGAGTGACCCCGCCCACCAAATGTGACCCAGAGTGACCCCGCCCACCAAATGTGACTCAGAGTGACCCCGCCCACCAAATGTGACCCAGAGTGACCCCGCCCACCAAATGTGACCCAGAGTGACCCCGCCCACCAAATCGGACCCAGAGTGACCCCCGCCCACCAAATCGGACCCAGAGTGACTCCGCCCACCCAATGTGACCCAGAGTGACCCCGCCCACCAAATGTGACCCAGAGTGACCCCGCCCACCAAATGTGACCCAGAGTGACCCCGCCCACCAAATGTGACCCAGAGTGACCCCGCCCACCAAATGTGACCTAGAGTGACCCCGCCCACCAAATGTGACCCAGAGTGACCCCGCCCACCAAATGTGACCCAGAGTGACCCCGCCCACCAAATGTGACCCCGCCCACCAAATGTGACCCAGAGTGACCCCGCCCACCAAATGTGACCCAGAGTGACCCCGCCCACCAAATGTGACCCAGAGTGACCCCGCTCACCAAATGTGACCCAGAGTGACCCCGCCCACCAAATGTGACCCAGAGTGACCCCGCCCACCAAATGTGACCCAGAGTGACCCCGCCCACCAAATGTGACCCAGAGTGACCCCGCCCACCAAATCGGACCCAGAGTGACCCCGGCCACCAAATCGGACCCAGAGTGACCCCGGCCACCAAATCGGACCCAGAGTGACCCCGCCCTCCAAATGTGACCCAGAGTGACCCCCGCCCACCAAATCGGACCCAGAGTGACCCCGCCCACCAAATCGGACCCAGAGTGACCCCGCCCACCAAATGTGACCCAGAGTGACCCCACCCACCAAATGTGACTCAGAGTGACCCCGTCCACCAAATGTGACCCAGAGTGACCCCGCCCACCAAATCGGACCCAGAGTGACCCCCGCCCACCAAATCGGACCCAGAGTGACTCCGCCCACCCAATGTGACCCAGAGTGACCCCGCCCACCAAATGTGACCCAGAGTGACCCCGCCCACCAAATGTGACCCAGAGTGACCCCGCCCACCAAATGTGACCCAGAGTGACCCCGCCCACCAAATGTGACCTAGAGTGACCCCGCCCACCAAATGTGACCCGGAGTGACCCCGCCCACCAAATGTGACCCAGAGTGACCCCGCCCACCAAATGTGACCCAGAGTGACCCCGCCCACCAAATGTGACCCAGAGTGACCCCGCCCACCAAATGTGACCCAGAGTGACCCCGCTCACCAAATGTGACCCAGAGTGACCCCGCCCACCAAATGTGACCCAGAGTGACCCCGCCCACCAAATGTGACCCAGAGTGACCCCGCCCACCAAATGTGACCCAGAGTGACCCCGCCCACCAAAGGTGACCCAGAGTGACCCCGCCCACCAAATGTGACCCAGAGTGACCCCGCCCACCAAATGTGACCCAGAGTGACCCCGCCCACCAAATGTGACCCAGAGTGACCCCGCCCACCAAATCGGACCCAGAGTGACACCGCCCACCAAATGTGACCCAGAGTGACCCCGCCCACCAAATGTGACCCAGAGTGACCCCGCCCACCAAATGTGACCCAGAGTGACCCCGCCCACCAAATGTGACCCAGAGTGACCCCTGCCCACCAAATCGGACCCAGAGTGACCCCGCCCACCAAATGTGACGCAGAATGACCCCGCCCACCAAATGTGACCCAGAGTGACCCCGCCCACCAAATGTGACCCAGAGTGACCCCGCCCACCAAAGGTGACCCAGAGTGACCCCGCCCACCAAATGTGACCCAGAGTGACCCCGCCCACCAAATGTGACCCCGCCCACCAAATGTGACCCCGCCCACCAAATCGGACCGCGAGTGGCCCCGCCCACCAAATCGGACCCAGAGGTGCCCCGCCCACCAAATCGGACCCAGAGTGACCCCGCCCACCAAATCGGACCCAGAGTGACCCCGCCCACCAAATCGGACCCAGAGTGACCCCGCCCACCAAATGTGACCCAGAGTGACCCCGCCCACCAAATGTGACTCAGTGACCCCGCCCACCAAATGTGACCCAGAGTGACCCCGCCCACCAAATCGGACCCAGAGTGACCCCCGCCCACTAAATCGGACCCAGAGTGACTCCGCCCACTCAATGTGACCCAGAGTGACCCCGCCCACCAAATGTGACCCAGAGTGACCCCGCCCACCAAATGTGACCCAGAGTGACCCCGCCCACCAAATGTGACCCAGAGTGACCCCGCCCACCAAATGTGACCTAGAGTGACCCCGCCCACCAAATGTGACCTAGAGTGACCCCGCCCACCAAATGTGACCCAGAGTGACCCCGCCCACCAAATGTGACCCAGAGTGACCCCGCCCACCAAATGTGACCCAGAGTGACCCCGCCCACCAAATGTGACCCAGAGTGACCCCGCTCACCAAATGTGACCCAGAGTGACCCCGCCCACCAAATGTGACAGTGACCCCGCCCACCAAATGTGACCCAGAGTGACCCCGCCCACCAAATGTGACCCAGAGTGACCCCGCCCACCAAAGGTGACCCAGAGTGACCCCGCCCACCAAAGGTGACCCAGAGTGACCCCGCCCACCAAATGTGACCCAGAGTGACCCCGCCCACCAAATGTGACCACGCCCACCAAATCGGACCGCGAGTGGCCCCGCCCACCAAATCGGACCGCGAGTGGCCCCGCCCACCAAATCGGACCCAGAGGTGCCCCGCCCACCAAATCGGACCCAGAGGTGCCCCGCCCACCAAATCGGACCCAGAGTGACCCCGCCCACCAAATCGGACCCAGAGTGACCCCGCTGTTGTGAATTCTGTGGTCACAAGTGGTATTGCAGTCTCTGGGCTTCCTCCCTCAGGTGTTTTGGTGAGCTCGTTGGCTGCCTTGCTATTTAGCTCCACCTGAGTCTGTCTTCCTTGCTCCTTGTCAATGTTCCAGTGTTGGATCTGAGCTACTGCATCTTTCCTTGGGCCTGCTGCTCTGCTAGATAAGTGCTTCTAGTTTGTTTTCTGTTTTTTCTGTCCAGCTTGTTATTATCTTTTGCTGGAAGCTCTGAGAAGCAAAGGGGTGCACCGCCGTGCTGTTAGTTCGGCACGGTGGGTCTTTTTTGCCCCTTTGCGTGGTTTTCGTTTTAGGGTTTTTGCCAGATCTCTGTATGTGCGCTGATTACTGCACGCTGTGTTGCCTGATTGCCAGCCATAACAGTACAAGGAGCCATTCAATGATTTCCAATAGAGGGAAAAAAGAAATCCTGACATCATTTTTTTTTCTTAGCTCTGTCTTCAGTCTTTTTTTTCCCCTAGACATTAGAGTGCTTCAGGACACAGCTGTGGACATGGATATTCAGGCTCTGTGCTCCTCAATGGATAATCTCGTTGTAAATGTACAAAAGATTCAAGATACTATTGATCAGAAATCGATGCTAGAACCAAGAATTCCGATTCCTGATTTGTTTTTTGGTGACAGAACTAAGTTCCTGAGCTTCAGAAATAATTGTAAGCTATTTTTGGCCTTGAAACCTCATTCTTCTGGTAATCCTATTCAACAGGTTTTGATTATTATTTCTTTTTTGCGCGGCGACCCACAGGACTGGGCGTTTTCTCTTGCACCAGGAGATTCTGCATTGAGTAATATTGATGCATTTTTCCAGGCGCTGGGATTGCTTTACGATGAGCCTAATTCAGTGGATCAAGCTGAGAAAAATCTGCTGGCTTTATGCCAGGGTCAGGATGATGTGGAACTATATTGTCAGAAATTTAGAAAATGGTCAGTACTCACTCTGTGGAATGAATCTGCACTAGCGGCTTTGTTCAGAAAGGGTCTCTCTGAAGCTCTTAAGGATGTAATGGTGGGATTTCCTATGCCTGCTGGTTTGAATGAGTCTATGTCCTTGGCCATTCAGATCGGTCGTCGCTTGCGCGAGCGTAAATCTGTGCACCATCTGGCGGTATTGTCTGAGAGTAAGCCTGAGCCTATGCAGTGCAACAGGACTATGACTAAAGTAGAACGGCACGAACACAGACGTCTGAACAGACTGTGTTTCTATTGTGGTGATTCTACTCATGCTATTTCTAATTGTCCTAAACGCACTAGGCGGTTCGATAGCTCTGCCGTTATTGGTACTGTACAGTCCAAATTCCTTTTGTCCATTACCTTAATGTGCTCTTTGTCATCATATTCTGTCATGGCGTTTGTGGATTCAGGCGCTGCCCTGAATCTGATGGATTTGGATTATGCTAAACGTTGTGGATTTTTCTTGGAGCCTTTGCGGTGTCCTATTCCGTTGAGAGGAATTGATGCTACACCTCTGGCCAAGAATAAGCCTCAGTACTGGTCCCAGCTGACCATGTGCATGGCTCCTGCACATCAGGAAGTTATTCGCTTTTTGGTACTGCATAATTTGCATGATGTGGTCGTGTTGGGGTTGCCATGGCTACAAACCCATAATCCAGTATTGGATTGGAACTCTATGTCGGTAACCAGCTGGGGTTGTCAGGGAGTACATGGTGATGTTCCATTTCTGTCTATTTCGTCATCCATTCCTTCTGACATCCCAGAGTTCTTGTCGGACTTTCAGGATGTATTTGAAGAGTCCAAGTCTGATGCCCTTCCTCCGCATAGGAATTGTGATTGTGCTATCGATTTGATTCCTGGTAGTAAATTCCCTAAGGGTCGTTTATTTAATTTGTCCGTACCTGAACACACCGCTATGCGCAGTTATGTGAAGGAGTCCCTGGAGAAGGGACATATTCGCCCATCGTCGTCACCATTGGGAGCAGGGTTCTTTTTTGTAGCCAAGAAGGATGGTTCGCTAAGACCGTGTATTGATTACCGCCTTCTTAATAAGATCACTGTTAAGTTTCAGTATCCCTTGCCATTGATTTCTGACTTGTTTGCTCGGATTAAGGGGGCTAGTTGGTTTACTAAGATTGATCTTCGTGGTGCGTATAATCTGGTGAGAATCAGGCAGGGAGATGAATGGAAAACGGCATTTAATACGCCCGAGGGTCATTTTGAGTATCTGGTGATGCCGTTCGGACTTGCCAATGCTCCATCTGTTTTTCAGTCTTTTATGCATGACATTTTTCGTGAGTATCTGGATAAATTCTTGATTGTTTACTTGGATGACATTTTGATCTTCTCAGATGATTGGGAGTCTCATGTAAAGCAAGTCAGAATGGTTTTCCAGGTACTGCGTGCTAATTCCTTGTTCGTGAAGGGATCAAAGTGTCTCTTCGGTGTGCAGAAAGTTTCATTTTTGGGGTTCATCTTTTCCCCTTCTACTATCGAGATGGATCCGGTTAAGGTTCAGGCCATCCAGGATTGGACTCAGCCGACATCTCTAAAAAGTTTGCAGAAATTCCTGGGCTTTGCTAATTTTTATCGTCGCTTCATCTGTAATTTTTCTAGCATTGCCAGACCATTGACCGATTTGACCAAGAAGGGTGCTGATTTGGTTAATTGGTCTTCTGCTGCCGTGGAAGCTTTTCAGGAGTTGAAGCGTCGTTTTTGCTGTGCCCCTGTGTTGTGTCAACCTGATGTTTCTCTTCCGTTCCAGGTCGAGGTTGATGCTTCTGAAATTGGTGCAGGGGCGGTTTTGTCACAGAGAGGTTCTGGTTGCTCAGTGTTCAAACCATGTGCTTTCTTTTCCAGGAAATTTTCTGCTGCTGAGCGTAATTATGATGTGGGCAACCGAGAGTTGCTGGCCATGAAGTGGGCATTCGAGGAGTGGCGTCATTGGCTTGAGGGTGCTAAGCATCGCGTGGTGGTTTTGACTGATCATAAGAACCTTACTTATCTTGAGTCTGCCAAGCGCTTGAATCCTAGACAGGCCCGTTGGTCGTTATTTTTTGCTCGTTTTGATTTTGTGATTTCATACCTTCCGGGCTCTAAAAATGTGAAGGCGGATGCTCTGTCTAGGAGTTTTGTGCCCGACTCTCCGGGGTTATCTGAGCCGGCGAGTATCCTCAAGGAAGGAGTCATTGTGTCTGCCATCTCCCCTGATTTGCGGAGAGTGTTGCAGAAATTTCAGGCTAATAAACCTGATCGTTGTCCGGCCGAGAAACTGTTCGTCCCTGATAGGTGGACTAGTAAAGTTATCTCTGAACTTCATTGTTCGGTGCTGGCCGGTCATCCAGGAATCTTTGGTACCAGGGAGTTGGTTGCTAGATCCTTCTGGTGGCCATCTCTGTCGCGGGATGTGCGTGCTTTTGTGCAGTCCTGTGGAATTTGTGCTAGGGCTAAGCCCTGCTGTTCACGTGCCAGTGGGTTGCTTTTGCCCTTGCCGGTCCCGAAGAGGCCTTGGACACATATTTCGATGGATTTCATTTCTGACCTTCCCGTTTCTCAAAAGATGTCTGTCATTTGGGTGGTCTGTGATCGCTTTTCTAAAATGGTCCATCTGGTGCCCTTGGTTAAATTGCCTTCCTCCTCTGATTTGGTGCCTTTGTTCTTCCAGCATGTGGTTCGTTTACATGGCATTCCTGAGAATATTGTTTCTGACAGAGGTTCCCAGTTTGTCTCAAGGTTCTGGCGAGCCTTTTGTGGTAGGATGGGCATTGACCTATCTTTTTCCTCGGCCTTCCATCCTCAGACTAATGGCCAGACCGAACGAACCAATCAGACCTTGGAAACATATCTGAGATGTTTTGTTTCCGCTGACCAGGATGATTGGGTGTCATTTTTGCCGTTGGCTGAGTTCGCCCTTAATAATCGGGCCAGCTCGGCTACCTTGGTCTCTCCATTTTTCTGCAATTCTGGGTTCCATCCTCGTTTCTCTTCAGGACAGGTTGAGTTTTCGGACTGTCCTGGTGTGGATTATGTGGTGGACAGGTTGCAGCAGATCTGGACTCAGGTAGTGGACAATTTGACCTTGTCCCAGGAGAAGGCTCAGCTTTTCGCTAATCGCAGACGCCGTGTGGGACCCCGACTTCGTGTTGGGGATCTGGTTTGGTTATCTTCTCGTCATATACCTATGAAGGTTTCCTCTCCTAAATTTAAACCTCGTTTTATTGGTCCGTATAGGATTTCTGAGATTCTCAATCCGGTGTCTTTTCGTCTGACCCTCCCAGACTCCTTTTCCATACATAATGTATTCCATAGGTCGTTGTTGAGGAGATACGTGGCACCTATGGTTCCATCTGTGGAGCCTCCTGCCCCTGTTTTGGTGGAGGGGGAATTGGAGTATATTGTGGAGAAGATTTTGGATTCTCGTGTCTCTAGACGGAAACTCCAGTATCTGGTCAAATGGAAGGGTTATGCTCAGGAAGATAATTCCTGGGTTTTTGCCTCTGATGTCCATGCCCCAGATCTTGTTCGTGCCTTTCATGTGGCTCATCCTGGTCGGCCTGGGGGTTCTGGTGAGGGTTCGGTGACCCCTCCTCAAGGGGGGGGTACTGTTGTGAATTCTGTGGTCACAAGTGGTATTGCAGTCTCTGGGCTTCCTCCCTCAGGTGTTTTGGTGAGCTTGTTGGCTGCCTTGCTATTTAGCTCCACCTGAGTCTGTCTTCCTTGCTCCTTGTCAATGTTCCAGTGTTGGATCTGAGCTACTGCATCTTTCCTTGGGCCTGCTGCTCTGCTAGATAAGTGCTTCTAGTTTGTTTTCTGTTTTTTCTGTCCAGCTTGTTATTATCTTTTGCTGGAAGCTCTGAGAAGCAAAGGGGTGCACCGCCGTGCTGTTAGTTCGGCACGGTGGGTCTTTTTTGCCCCTTTGCGTGGTTTTCGTTTTAGGGTTTTTGCCAGATCTCTGTATGTGCGCTGATTACTGCACGCTGTGTTGCCTGATTGCCAGCCATAACACCCCGCCCACCAAATCGGACCCAGAGTGACCCCGCCCACCAAATGTGACTCAGAGTGACCCCGCCCACCAAATGTGACCCAGAGTGACCCCGCCCACCAAATGTGACCCAGAGTGACCCCGCCCACCAAATGTGACCCAGAGTGACCCCGCCCACCAAATGTGACCCAGAGTGACCCCGCCCACCAAATGTGACCCAGAGTGACCCCGCCCACCAAATGTGACCCAGAGTGACCCCGCCCACCAAATGTGACCCAGAGTGACCCCGCCCACCAAATGTGACCCAGAGTGACCCCGCCCACCAAATGTGACCCAGAGTGACCCCGCCCACCAAATGTGACCCAGAGTGACCCCGCCCACCAAATGTGACCCAGAGTGACCCCGCCCACCAAATCGGACCCAGAGTGACTCCGCCCACCAAATGTGACTCAGAGTGACCCCGCCCACCAAATGTGACCCAGAGTGACCCCGCCCACCAAATGTGACCCAGAGTGACCCCGCCCACCAAATGTGACCCAGAGTGACCCCGCCCACCAAATGTGACCCAGAGGGACCCCGCCCACCAAATGTGACCCAGAGGGACCCCGCCCACCAAATGTGACCCAGAGTGACCCCGCCCACCAAATGTGACCCAGAGGTGCCCGCCCACCAAATCTGACCCAGAGGTGCCCCGCCCACCAAATCTGACCCAGAGGTGCCCCACCCACCAAATCTGACCGAGGTGCCCTGCCCACCAAATCTGACCCAGAGGTGCTCAGCCCACCAAATCTGACCCAGAGTGGCCCCGCCCACCAAATCGGACCCAGAGTGGCCCCGCCCACCAAATCGGACCCAGAGTGGTCCCGTCTACCAAATCGGACACAGAGTGGCCCCGCCCACCAAATCATCCCCTGAGGGGCCCCGCCCACCAAACCAGCGCCTGAGGGGCACCCAAGTGTGAAAGTCTTGCAGGGGCAGCCCGGGCACCATTACAAAGCACTATCTGTAGTTCCTTCAGGAAATACCCATCTAGTTATAGTGCTTTTGTAAAAAGCACTATATTGTTATTCCCCCGTAGACAACTTATTATAGTGCTTTGGGACAAAGCACTATATTGTTATTCCACCGTAGTCAACTTATTCTTCTTATTATTATTCAGTCCGCAATTAATGCGGCCCGAACCGCTGCACGCACAGACTCCAGTGAGGTGTCATTTCGAAGCCAGCGTTCCTGGCAGGTGTGCTAAGTATTTTTCGTGTCGATCGGATTTGTAGTTTTGGCGCAATTGGCGTTTGAAAATTTCGTCTCAATGCATTTCAATGGGAAATTGTTCCAACAATAAGGGATAATGGCTGATTTCTGAGGCAATTTCAAAATAACTGCCAACTGCCACCTGGCTGATTAGCTCATTGCGATGTGCAGTCAGACCCAGTTACTATGCCAACGCCTACGAACTCTACATGACCCCACCAGGACACAGTTTTGCCAGATAATATCAGCTCTTAAAGTGACCCGCGCACCAAATTGGCACCTGAGGTGCGCAGCCCACCAAATCGGACCCGAGTGGCCCCGCCCACCAAATCGGACCCCGAGTGGCCTCGCCCGCCAAATCGGACCCAGAGTGACCCCGCCCACCAAATCGGACCCAGAGTGACCCCGCCCACCAAATGTGACCCAGAGTGACCCCGCCCACCAAATGTGACCCAGAGTGACCCCACCCACCAAATGTGACCCAGAGTGACCCCGCCCACCAAATGTGACCCAGAGTGACCCCGCCCACCAAATGTGACCCAGAGTGACCCCGCCCACCAAATGTGACCCAGAGTGACCCCGCCCACCAAATGTGACCCAGAGTGACCCCGCCCACCAAATGTGACCCAGAGTGACCCCGCCCACCAAATGTGACCCAGAGTGACCCCGCCCACCAAATGTGACCCAGAGTGACCCCGCCCACCAAATGTGACCCCGCCCACCAAATGTGACCCCGCCCACCAAATGTGACCCCGCCCACCAAATGTGACCCCGCCCACCAAATGTGACCCAGAGTGACCCCGCCCACCAAATGTGACCCAGAGTGACCCCGCCCACCAAATGTGACCCAGAGTGACCTCGCCCACCAAATGTGACCCAGAGTGACCCCGCCCACCAAATGTGACCCAGAGTGACCCCGCCCACCAAATGTGACCCAGAGTGACCCCGCCCACCAAATGTGACCCAGAGTGACCCCGCCCACCAAATGTGACCCAGAGTGACCCCGCCCACCAAATGTGACCCCGCCCACCAAATGTGACCCAGAGTGACCCAGCCCACCAAATGTGACCCAGAGTGAACCCGCCCACCAAATGTGACCCAGAGTGACCCCGCCCACCAAATGTGACCCAGAGTGACCCCGCCCACCAAATCGGACCTAGAGTGGCCCCGCCCACCAAATGTGACCCAGAGTGACCCCGCCCACCAAATGTGACCCAGAGTGACCCCGCCCACCAAATGTGACCCAGAGTGACCCCGCCCACCAAATGTGACCCAGAGTGACCCCGCCCACCAAATGTGACCCAGAGTGACCCCGCCCACCAAATGTGACCCAAAGTGACCCCGCCCACCAAATGTGACCCCGCCCACCAAATGTGACCCAGAGTGACCCCGCCCACCAAATGTGACCCAGAGTGACCCCGCCCACCAAATGTGACCCAGAGTGACCCCGCCCACCAAATGTGACCCAGAGTGACCCCGCCCACCAAATGTGACCCAGAGTGACCCCGCCCACCAAATGTGACCCAGAGTGACCCCGCCCACCAAATGTGACCCAGAGTGACCCCGCCCACAAAATGTGACCCAGAGTGACCCCGCCCACCAAATGTGACCCAGAGTGACCCCGCCCACCAAATGTGACCCAGAGTGACCCCGCCCACCAAATGTGACCCAGAGTGACCCCGCCCACCAAATGTGACCCAGAGTGACCCCGCCCACCAAATGTGACCCAGAGTGACCCCGCCCACCAAATGTGACCCAGAGTGACCCCGCCCACCAAATGTGACCCAGAGTGACCCCGCCCACCAAATGTGACCCAGAGTGACCCCGCCCACCAAAGGTGACCCAGAGTGACCCCGCCCACCAAATGTGACCCAAAATGACCCCGCCCACCAAATGTGACCCAGAGTGACCCCGCCCACCAAATGTGACCCAGAGTGACCCCGCCCACCAAATGTGACCCCGCCCACCAAATGTGACCCCGCCCACCAAATGTGACCCCGAGTGGCCCCGCCCACTAAATCGGACCGCGAGTGGCCACGCCCACCAAATCAGACCCAGAGGTGCCCCGCCCACCAAATGTGACCCAGAGTGACCCCGCCCACCAAATCGGACCCAGAGTGACCCCGCCCACCAAATCGGACCCAGAGTCACCCCGCCCACCAAATCGGACCCAGAGTGACCCCGCCCACCAAATGTGACCCAGAGTGACCCCGCCCACCAAATGTGACCCAGAGTGACCCCGCCCACCAAATGTGACCCAGAGTGACCCCGCCCACCAAATGTGACCCAGAGTGACCCCGCCCACCAAATCGGACCCAGAGTGACTCCGCCCACCAAATGTGACTCAGAGTGACCCCGCCCACCAAATGTGACCCAGAGTGACCCCGCCCACCAAATGTGACCCAGAGTGACCCCGCCCACCAAATGTGACCCAGAGTGACCCCGCTCACCAAATGTGACCCAGAGTGACCCCGCCCACCAAATGTGACCCCGAGTGACCCCGCCCACCAAATGTGACCCAGAGTGACCCCGCCCACCAAATGTGACCCAGAGTGACCCCGCCCACCAAAGGTGACCCAGACTGACCCCGCCCACCAAATGTGACCCAAAATGACCCCGCCCACCAAATGTGACTCCGCCCACCAAATGTGACCCCGCCCACCAAATGTGACCCCGAGTGGCCCCGCCAACTAAATCGGACCCAGAGTGGTCCCGTCTACCAAATCGGACACAGAGTGGCCCCGCCCACCAAATCATCCCCTGAGGGGCCCCGCCCACCAAACCAGCGCCTGAAGGGCACCCAAGTGTGAAAGTCTTGCAGGGGCAGCCCGGGCACCATTACAAAGCACTATCTGTAGTTCCTTCAGGAAATACCCATCTAGTTATTATTATTATTATTATTATTCAGTCCGCGATTAATGCGGCCCAAACCGCTGCACGCACAGACTCCAGTGAGGTGTCATTTCGAAGCCAGCGTCCCCAAGAGGTGTGCTAAGTATTTTTCGTGTCGATCGGATTTGTAGCTTTGGCGCAATTTGCGTTTTTCCCCTGATTGGAATGCAATTTCTCAATGGGTAAATTTTCCCATAAGGTAAAATGGCTGTTTTCTGAGGCAATTTCAAACTAACTGCCAACTGCCACCTGGCTAATTAGCTCAGTGCTGTGTGCAGTCACACCCAGTTACTATGGCAACGCCTACGAACTCTACATGACCCCACCAGGACACAGTTTTGCCAGATAATATCAGCTCTTAAAGTGACCAACCCACCAAATTGTTAAATTGTTACCTGAGGTGTCCAGCCCACCAAATAGGAGGCAGAGGGGCCCCGACCACCAAATCGGAGGCCGAGGGGCCCCGACCACCAAATCGGACCCTGAGGGGCCCCGACCACCAAATCGGACCCTGAGGGGCCCCGACCACCAAATCGGACCCTGAGGGGCCCCGACCACCAAATCGGACCCTGAGGGGCCCCGACCACCAAATCGGACCCTGAGGGGCCCCGACCACCAAATCGGACCCTGAGGGGCCACGACCACCAAATCGGACCCTGAGGGGCCCCGACCACCAAATGTGACCCAGAGTGACCCCGCCCACCAAATGTGACCCAGAGTGACCCCGCCCACCAAATCGGACAAAGAGTGACCCCGCCCACCAAATCGGACCCAGAGTGACCCCGCCCGCCAAATCGGACCCAGAGTGACCCCGCCCGCCAAATCGGACCCAGAGTGACCCCGCCCGCCAAATCGGACCCAGAGTGACCCCGCCCGCCAAATCGGACCCAGAGTGACCCCGCCCGCCAAATCGGACCCAGAGTGACCCCGCCCACCAAATGGGACCCAGAGTGACCCCGCCCACCAAATGGGACCCAGAGTGACCCCGCCCACCAAATGGGACCCAGAGTGACCCCGCCCACCAAATGGGACCCAGAGTGACCCCGCCCACCAAATGTGACCCAGAGTGACCCCGCCCACCAAATGTGACCCAGAGTGACCCCGCCCACCAAATGTGACCCAGAGTGACCCCGCCCACCAAATCGGACCCAGAGTGACCCCGCCCACCAAATCGGACCCAGAGTGACCCCGCCCACCAAATCGGACCCAGCGTGACCCCGCCCACCAAATCGGACCCAGAGTGACCCCGCCCACCAAATCCGACCCAGAGTGACCCCGCCCACCAAATCGGACCCAGAGTGACCCCGCCCACCAAATGGGACCCAGAGTGACCCCGCCCACCAAATGGGACCCAGAGTGACCCCGCCCACCAAATGGGACCCAGAGTGACCCCGCCCACCAAATGGGACCCAGAGTGACCCCGCCCACCAAATGGGACCCAGAGTGACCCCGCCCACCAAATGTGACCCAGAGTGACCCCGCCCACCAAATGTGACCCAGAGTGACCCCGCCCACCAAATGTGACCCAGAGTGACCCCGCCCACCAAATGTGACCCAGAGTGACCCCGCCCACCAAATGTGACCCAGAGTGACCCCGCCCACCAAATGTGACCCAGAGTGACCCCGCCCACCAAATGTGACCCAGAGTGACCCCGCCCACAAAATGTGACCCAGAGTGACCCCGCCCACAAAATGTGACCCAGAGTGACCCCGCCCACCAAATGTGACCCCGCCCACCAAATGTGACCCCGCCCACCAAATGTGACCCCGCCCACCAAATGTGACCCCGCCCACCAAATGTGACCCAGAGTGACCCCGCCCACCAAATGTGACCCAGAGTGACCCCGCCCACCAAATGTGACCCAGAGTGACCCCGCCCACCAAATGTGACCCAGAGTGACCCCGCCCACCAAATGTGACCCAGAGTGACCCCGCCCACCAAATGTGACCCAGAGTGACCCCGCCCACCAAATGTGACCCAGAGTGACCCCGCCCACCAAATGTGACCCAGAGTGACCCCGCCCACCAAATGTGACCCAGAGTGACCCCGCCCACCAAATGTGATACCGCCCACCAAATGTGACCCAGAGTGATCCCGCCCACCAAATGTGACCCAGAGTGACCCCGCCCACCAAATGTGACCCAGAGTGACCCCGCCCACCAAATGTGACCCAGAGTGACCCCGCCAACCAAATGTGACCCAGAGTGACCCCGCCCACCAAATGTGACCCAGAGTGACTCCGCCCACCAAATGTGACCCAGAGTGACCCCGCCCACCAAATGTGACCCAGAGTGACCCAGCCCACCAAATGTGACCCAGAGTGTCCCCGCCCACCAAAGGTGACCCAGAGTGACCCCGCCCACCAAATGTGACCCAAAGTGACCCCGCCCACCAAATGTGACCCAGAGTGACCCCGCCCACCAAATGTGACCCAGAGTGACCCCGCCCACCAAATGTGACCTCGCCCACCAAATGTGACCCCGAGTGGCCCCGCCCACCAAATCGGACCGCGAGTGGCCCCGCCCACCAAATCGGACCCAGAGGTGCCCCGCCCACCAAATCGGACCCAGAGTGACCCCGCCCACCAAATCGGACCCAGAGTGACCCCGCCCACCAAATCGGACCCAGAGTGACCCCGCCCACCAAATGTGACCCAGAGTGACCCCGCCCACCAAATGTGACTCAGAGTGACCCCGCCCACCAAATGTGACCCAGAGTGACCCCGCCCACCAAATGTGACCCAGAGTGACCCCGCCCACCAAATGTGACCCAGAGTGACCCCGCCCACCAAATGTGACCCAGAGTGACCCCGCCCACCAAATGTGACCCAGAGTGACCCCGCCCACCAAATGTGACCCAGAGTGACCCCGCCCACCAAATGTGACCCAGAGTGACCCCGCCCACCAAATGTGACCCAGAGTGACCCCGCCCACCAAATGTGACCCAGAGTGACCCCGCCCACCAAATGTGACCCAGAGTGACCCCGCCCACCAAATGTGACCCAGAGGTGCCCCGCCCACCAAATGTGACCCAGAGGTGCCCCGCCCACCAAATGTGACCCAGAGTGACCCCGCCCACCAAATGTGACCCAGAGTGACCCCGCCCACCAAATGTGACCCAGAGTGACCCCGCCCACCAAATGTGACCCAGAGTGACCCCGCCCACCAAATGTGACCCAGAGTGACCCCGCCCACCAAATGTGACCCAGAGTGACCCCGCCCACCAAATGTGACCCAGAGTGACCCCGCCCACCAAATGTGACCCAGAGTGACCCCGCCCACCAAATGTGACCCAGAGTGACCCCGCCCACCAAATGTGACCCAGAGTGACCCCGCCCACCAATTGTGACCCAGAGGTGCCCCGCCCACCAAATCTGACCCAGAGGTGCCCCGCCCACCAAATCTGACCGAGGTGCCCCGCCCACCAAATCTGACCCAGAGTGGCCCCGCCCACCAAATCTGACCCAGAGTGGCCCCGCCCACCAAATCGGACCCAGAGTGGTCCCGTCTACCAAATCGGACACAGAGTGGCCCCGCCCACCAAATCATCCCCTGAGGGGCCCCGCCCACCAAACCAGCGCCTGAAGGGCACCCAAGTGTGAAAGTCTTGCAGGGGCAGCCCGGGCACCTTTACAAAGCACTATCTGTAGTTCCTTCAGGAAATACCCATCTAGTATTATTATTGTAATCCGAACGTGGTTAACTTCTTATTATTTTTAGGCTTTTTTCCGCAATTAATGCGGCCCGAACTGCTGCAAGCACAGACTCCATTGAGGTGTCGTTTCGAAGCCAGCGTCCACGAGAGGTGTGCTAAGTATTTTTTGTGTCGATCGGATTTGTAGTTTTTTTTAAAAATCACATTTAAAAAAAAAAAATTCCCATAGGAAATAATGGCGAACTTTCCATTACCCCCAACTTGACCTTTCAAAGATGGCAGCTATGCAAATTTACGGTGTCCATTTTAGGACATGATCATTTATCAAAGTGAAACATCAGAATAAAGTGACTATGACATCCTCTCATCCCGTGGGTGAAAAGTAAGTGCACCCCCGGTTCCGTTGGTGAAAAGTAAGTGCACCCCAATCCCGTGGGTGAAAAGTAAGTGCACCCCCGGTCCGTGGGTGAAAAGTAAGTGCACCCCCGATCCCGTGGGTGAAAAGTAAGTGCACCCTCGGTCCCGTGGATGAAAAGTAAGTGCACCCCCGTTCCCGTGTGTGAAAAGTAAATGAGCCCCCGCCCCAGAAATCGGATCCCGAGTGACCCCGCTAACCAAATCGGACCCTGAGGTGCCCCACCCACCAAATCAGTCCCTGAGGTGCCTCGCCCACCAAATCGGACCCAGAGTGACCCCGCCCACCAAATCGGACCCAGAGTGACCCCGCCCACCAAATCGGACCCAGAGTGGCCCCGCCCACCAAATCGGACCCAGAGTGACTCCGCCCACCAAATCGGACCCCGAGTGACCCCGCCCCACAAATCGGACCCCGAGTGACCCCGCCCCCCAAATCGGACCCCGAGTGACCCCGCCCACCAAATCGGACCCCGAGTGACCCCGCCCCCCCAAATAGGACCCGAGTCACCCCGCCCCCCAAACCGGACCCAGAGTGACCCCGCCCACCAAATCTGACCCAGAGTGACCCCACCCACCAAATCTGACCCATTGACCCCGCCCACCAAATCGGACCCAGAGTGACCCCGCCCACCAAATCGGACCCAGAGGGACCCCGCCCACCAAATCGGACCCAGAGTGACCCCGCCCACCAAATCGGACCCAGAGTGACCCCGCCCACCAAATCGGACCCAGAGTGACCCCGCCCACCAAATCGGACCCAGAGTGACCCCGCCCACCAAATCGGACCCAGAGTGACCCCGCCCACCAAATGTGACCCAGAGTGATCCCGCCCACCAAATGTGACCCAGAGTGACCCCGCCCACCAAATGTGACCCAGAGTGACCCCGCCCACCAAATGTGACCCAGAGTGACCCCGCCCACCAAATGTGACCCAGAGTGACCCCGCCCACCAAATGTGACCCAGAGTGACCCCGCCCACCAAATGTGACCCAGAGTGACCCCGCCCACCAAATGTGACCCAGAGTGACCCCGCCCACCAAATGTGACCCAGAGTGACCCCGCCCACCAAATGTGACCCAGAGTGACCCCGCCCACCAAATGTGACCCAGAGTGACCCCGCCCACCAAATGTGACCCAGAGTGACCCCGCCCACCAAATGTGACCCAGAGTGACCCCGCCCACCAAATGTGACCCAGAGTGACCCCGCCCACCAAATGTGACCCAGAGTGACCCCGCCCACCAAATGTGACCCAGAGTGACCCCGCCCACCAAATGTGACCCAGAGTGACCCCGCCCACCAAATGTGACCCAGAGTGACCCCGCTCACCAAATCGGACCCAGAGTGACCCCGCCTACCAAATCGGACCCAGAGTGACCCCGCCCACCAAATCAGACCCTGAGGGGCCCCGCCCACCAAATCGGACCCTGAGGGGCCCCGCCCACCAAATCGGACCCAGAGTGACCCCGCCCACCAAATCGACCCAGAGTGACCCCGCCCACCAGATCGGACCCTGAGGGGCCCCGCCCACCAAATCGGATCCAGAGTGACCCCGCCCACCAAATCGGACCCAGAGTGACCCCGCCCACCAAATCGGACCCAGAGTGACCCCGCCCACCAAATCGACCCAGAGTGACCCCGCCCACCAAATCTGACCCAGAGTGGCCCCGCCCACCAACTCGGACCCAGAGTGGCCCTGCCCACCAAATCAGCACCTGAGGGGCACCCAAGTGTGAAAGTCTTGCAGGGGCAGCCCGGGCACCATTACAAAAGCACTATCTGTAGTTCCTTCAGGAAATACCCATCTAGTATTAATATTGTAATCCGATCGTGGGAAACTTATTCAGTTTTTTTCCGCAATTAATGCGGCTCGAACCGCTGCACGCACAGACTCCAGTGAGGCATCATTTCGAAGCCAGCGCCCACGAGAGGTGTGCTAAGTATTTTTCATGTCTATCCGATTTGTAGTTTTTTTTTAAAAATCGCATTTAAAAAAAAAAATTTCCCATAGGAAATAATGGCGAACTTTCCATTACCCCCAACTTGACCTTCCAAAGATGGCAGCTATGCAAATGTACGGTGTCCATTTTAGGACATGATCATTTATCAAAGTCAAACATCAGAATAAAGTGACTATGACACCCTCCCGTGTGTGAAAAGTAAGTGCGCCCCCGGCCCCCAAACGGACCCCAAGTGACCCCGCCCCACAAATCGGAACCTGAGTGACCTCGCCCCCAAATCAGACCCGAGTGACCCCGCCCCCCAAATCGGACCCCGAGTGACTCCGTCCCCCAAATCGGACCCAGAGGGGCCCCGCCCACCAAATCGGCCCCTGAGGGGCCCCGCCCACCAAATTGGCCCCGCCCACCAAATCGGACCCTGAGGGGCCCCGCCCACCAAATCGGACCCAGAGTGACCCCACCCACCAAATGTGACCCAGAGTGGCCCCGCCCACCAAATCGGACCCTGAGGTGCCCCGCCCACAAAAATCTGACCCTGAGGTGCCCCGCCCACCTAATCTGACCCAGAGGTGCCCCGCCCACCTAATCTGACCCAGAGGTGCCCCGCCCACCTAATCTGACCCAGAGGTGCCCCGCCCACCAAATCTGACCCACAGGTGCCCCGCCCACCAAATGTGACCCAGAGTGACCCCGCCCACCAAATGTGACCCAGAGTGACCCCGCCCACCAAATGTGACCCAGAGTGACCCCGCCCACCAAATGTGACCCAGAGTGACCCCGCCCACCAAATGTGACCCAGAGTGACCCCGCCCACCAAATGTGACCCAGAGTGACCCCGCCCACCAAATGTGACCCAAAATGACCCCGCCCACCAAATGTGACCCAGAGTGACCCCGCCCACCAAATGTGACCCAGAGTGACCCCGCCCACCAAATGTGACCCCGCCCACCAAATGTGACCCCGAGTGGCCCCGCCCACCAAATCGGACCGCGAGTGGCCCCGCCCACCAAATCGGACCCAGAGGTGCCCCGCCCACCAAATCGGACCCAGAGTGACCCCGCCCACCAAATGTGACCCCGCCCACCAAATGTGACCCCGAGTGGCCCCGCCCACCAAATCGGACCGCGAGTGGCCCCGCCCACCAAATCGGACCCAGAGGTGCCCCGCCCACCAAATCGGACCCAGAGTGACCCCGCCCACCAAATCGGACCCAGAGTGACCCCGCCCACCAAATCGGACCCAGAGTGACCCCGCCCACCAAATGTGACCCAGAGTGACCCCGCCCACCAAATGTGACTCAGAGTGACCCCGCCCACCAAATGTGACCCAGAGTGACCCCGCCCACCAAATGTGACCCAGATTGACCCCGCCCATCAAATCAGACCCAGAGTGACCCCGCCCACCATATGTGACCCAGAATGACCCCGCCCACCAAATGTGACCCCGCCCACCAAATGTGACCCCAAGTGGCCCCGCCCACCAAATCGGACCGCGAGTGGCCCCGCCCACCAAATCGGACCCAGAGGTGCCCCGCCCACCAAATGTGACCCAGAGTGACCCCGCCCACCAAATGTGACCCAGAGTGACCCCGCCCACCAAATGTGACCCAGAGTGACCCCGCCCACCAAATGTGACCCAGAGTGACCCCGCCCACCAAATGTGACCCAGAGTGACCCCGCCCACCAAATGTGACCCAGAGTGACCCCGCCCACCAAATGTGACCCAGAGTGACCCCGTCCACCAAATGTGACCCAGAGTGACCCCGTCCACCAAATGTGATCCAGAGTGACCCCGCCCACCAAATGTGACCCAGAGTGACCCCGCCCACCAAATGTGACCCAGAGTGACCCCGCCCACCAAATGTGACCCAGAGTGACCCCGCCCACCAAATGTGACCCAGAGTGACCCCGCCCACCAAATGTGACCCAGAGTGACCCCGCCCACCAAATGTGACCCAGAGTGACCCCGCCCACCAAATGTGACCCAGAGTGACCCCGCCCACCAAATGTGACCCAGAGTGACCCCGCCCACCAAATCGGACCCAGAGTGACCCCGCCCACCAAATCGGACCCAGAGTGACTCCGCCCACCAAATGTGACCCAGAGTGACCCCGCCCACCAAATGTGACCCAGAGTGACCCCGCCCACCAAATGTGACCCAGAGTGACCCCGCCCACCAAATCAGACCCAGATTGGCCCCGCCCACCAAATCAGACCCAGAGTGGCCCCGCCCACCAAATTGGCATCTGAGGTTCCCCGCCCACCAAATTGGCACCTGAGGTTCCCCGACCACCAAATCGATCCTGAGGTGCATCCAAGTGTAAAACTCTTGCAGGGGCAGCCCGGGCACCATTCCAAAGCACTATCTGTAGTTCCTTCAGGAAATACCCATCTAGTTATAGTGCTTTGGAACAAAGCACTGTATTGTTATTCCACCGTAGACAACTTCTTATTCTTATTCTTCTTCTTATTATTATTAGGCTTTTTTCCGCAATTAATGCGGCCCGAACCGCTACACGCACAGACTCCAGTGAGGTGTCATTTCGAAGCCAGCGTCCATGAGAGGTGTGCTAAGTATTTTTCGTGTCGATCAGATTTGTAGTTTTGGCGCAATTAGCGTTTGAAAATTGTTTTCCACTCATTGGAAAGCATTGCCTCCAATGCATTTCAATAGGGAAATTTTGCCATAAGCTTATAATGGCTGTTTTCTGAGGCAATTTAGAAATAACTGCCAACTGCCACCTGGCTGATTAGCTCATTGCTATGTGCAGTCAGACCCAGTTACTATGACAACGCCTACGAACTCTACATGACCCCACCAGGACACAGTTTTGCCAGATAATATCAGCTCTTAAAGTGACCAACCCACCAAATTGTTACCTGAGGTGTCCAGCCCACCAAATAGGAGGCCGAGGGGCCCCGACCACCACATCGGAGGCCGAGGGGCCCCGACCTCCAAATCGGAGGCTGAGGGGCCCCGACCTCCAAATCGGAGGCCGAGGGGCCCCGACCACCAAATCGGAGGCCGAGGGGCCCCGACCACCAAATCGGAGGCCGAGGGGCCCCGACCTCCAAATCGGAGGCCGAGGGGCCACGACCTCCAAATCGGAGGCCGAGGGGCCCCGACCTCCAAATCGGAGGCCGAGGGGCCCCGACCTCCAAATCGGAGGCCGAGGGGCCCCGACCTCCAAATCGGAGGCCGAGGGGCCCCGACCTCCAAATCGGACCCTGAGGGGCCCCGACCTCCAAATCGGACCCTGAGGGGCCCCGACCTCCAAATCGGACCCTGAGGGGCCCCGACCTCCAAATCGGACCCTGAGGGGCCCCGACCTCCAAATCGGACCCTGAGGGGTCCCGACCTCCAAATCGGACCCTGAGGGGCCCCGACCTCCAAATCGGACCCTGAGGGGCCCCGACCTCCAAATCGGACCCTGAGGGGCCCCGACCTCCAAATCGGACCCTGAGGGGCCCCGACCTCCAAATCGGACCCTGAGGGGTCCCGACCTCCAAATCGGACCATGAGGGGCCCCGACCTCCAAATCGGACCCTGAGGGGCCCCGACCACCAAATCATACCCTGAGGGGCCCCGACCTCCAAATCGGACTCTGAGGGGCCCCGACCTCCAAATCGGACCCTGAGGGGCCCCGACCTCCAAATCGGACCCTGAGGGGTCCCGACCTCCAAATCGGACCCTGAGGGGCCCCGACCTCCAAATCGGACCCTGAGGGGCCCCGACCACCAAATCGGACCCTGAGGGGCCCCGACCACCAAATCGGACCCTGAGGGGCCCCGACCACCAAATTGGACCCTGAGGGGCCCTGACCTCCAAATCGGACCCTGAGGGGCCCCGACCACCAAATCGGACCCTGAGGGGCCCCACTTACCAAATCGGACCCTGAGGGGCCCCACTTACCAAATCGGACCCTGAGGGGCCCCACTTACCAAATCGGACCCTGAAGGGCACCCAAGTGTGAAAGTCTTGCAGGGGCAGCCCGGGCACCATTCCAAAGCACTATCTGTAGTTCCTTCAGGAAATACCCATCTAGTTATAGTGCTTTGGAACAAAGCACTGTATTGTTATTCCACCGTAGACAACTTCTTATTCTTATTCTTCTTCTTATTATTATTAGGCTTTTTTCTGCAATTAATGCGGCCCGAACCGCTACACGCACAGACTCCAGTGAGGTGTCATTTCGAAGCCAGCGTCCATGAGAGGTGTGCTAAGTATTTTTCGTGTCGATCAGATTTGTAGTTTTGGCGCAATTAGCGTTTGAAAATTGTTTTCCCCTCATTGGAAAGCATTGCCTCCAATGCATTTCAATAGGGAAATCTTGCCATAAGCTTTATAATGGCTGTTTTCTGAGGCAATTTAAAAATAACTGCCAACTGCCACCTGGCTGATTAGCTCACTGCTATGTGCAGTCAGACCCAGTTACTATGACAACGCCTACGAACTCTACATGACCCCACCAGGACACAGTTTTGCCAGATAATATCAGCTCTTAAAGTGACCAACCCACCAAATTGTTACCTGAGGTGTCCAGCCCACCAAATCGGAGGCCGAGGGGCCCCAACCACCACATCGGAGGCCGAGGGGCCCCGACCTCCAAATCGGAGGCCGAGGGGCCCCGACCACCAAATCGGAGGCCGAGGGGCCCCGACCTCCAAATCGGAGGCCGAGGGGCCCCGACCTCCAAATCGGAGGCCGAGGGGCCCCGACCTCCAAATCGGAGGCCGAGGGGCCCCGACCACCAAATCGGAGGCCGAGGGGCCCCGACCTCCAAATCGGACCCTGAGGGGCCCCGACCTCCAAATCGGACCCTGAGGGGCCCCGACCTCCAAATCGGACCCTGAGGGGCCCCGACCTCCAAATCGGACCCTGAGGGGCCCCGACCTCCAAATCGGACCCTGAGGGGCCCCGACCTCCAAATCGGACCCTGAGGGGCCCCGACCTCCAAATCGGACCCTGAGGGGCCCCGACCTCCAAATCGGACCCTGAGGGGCCCCGACCTCCAAATCGGACCCTGAGGGGCCCCGACCTCCAAATCGGACCCTGAGGGGCCCCGACCACCAAATCGGACCCTGAGGGGCCCCGACCACCAAATCGGACCCTGAGGGGCCCCGACCACCAAATCGGACCCTGAGGGGCCCCGACCTCCAAATCGGACCCTGAGGGGCCCCGACCTCCAAATCGGACCCTGAGGGGCCCCACTTACCAAATCGGACCCTGAGGGGCCCCGACTTCCAAATCGGACCCTGAGGGGCCCCGACCACCAAATCGGAGGCCGAGGGGCCCCGACCACCAAATCGGAGGCCGAGGGGCCCCGACCACCAAATCGGAGGCCGAGGGGCCCCGACCACCAAATCGGAGGCCGAGGGGCCCCGACCTCCAAATCGGAGGCCGAGGGGCCCCGACCTCCAAATCGGACCCTGAGGGGCCCCGACCTCCAAATCGGACCCTGAGGGGCCCCGACCTCCAAATCGGACCCTGAGGGGCCCCGACCTCCAAATCGGACCCTGAGGGGCCCCGACCTCCAAATCGGACCCTGAGGGGCCCCGACCTCCAAATCGGACCCTGAGGGGCCCCGACCACCAAATCGGACCCTGAGGGGCCCCGACCACCAAATCGGACCCTGAGGGGCCCCGACCACCAAATCGGACCCTGAGGGGCCCCGACCTCCAAATCGGACCCTGAGGGGCCCCGACCTCCAAATCGGACCCTGAGGGGCCCCGACCTCCAAATCGGACCCTGAGGGGCCCCGACCACCAAATCGGACCCTGAGGGGCCCCGACCACCAAATCGGACCCTGAGGGGCCCCGACGACCAAATCGGACCCTGAGGGACCCCGACCACCAAATCGGACCCTGAGGGGCCCCGACCACCAAATCGGACCCTGAGGGGCCCCACTTACCAAATCGGACCCTGAGGGGCCCCGACCACCAAATCGGACCCTGAGGGGCCCCGACCACCAAATCAGACCCTGAGGGGCCCCGACCACCAAATCGGACCCTGAGGGGCCCGACCTCCAAATTGGACCCTGAGGGGCCCCGACCTCCAAATCGGACCCTGAGTTGCCCCGACCTCCAAATCGGACCCTGAGGGGCCCCGACCTCCAAATCGGACCCTGAGGGGCCCCGACCTCCAAATCGGACCCTGAGGGGCCCCGACCACCAAATCGGACCCTGAGGGGCCCCGACCTCCAAATCGGACCCTGAGGGGCCCCGCCCACCAAATCGGACCCTGAGGGGCCCCGCCCACCAAATCGGACCCTGAGGGGCCCCGCCCACCAAATGGGACCCTTAGGGGCCCCGCCCACCAAATGGGACCCTGAGGGGCCCCGCCCACCAAATCGGCCCCTGAGGGGCCACGCACACCAAATGGGACCCTGAGGGGCCCCGCCCACCAAATCTTACCCTGAGGGGCCCCACCCACAAATTCGGTCCCTGAGGGGCCCCGCCCACCAAATCGGACCCTGAGGGGCCCCGCCCACCAAATCGGCCCCTGAGGGGCCCCCCCCACTAAATCGGCCCCTGAGGGGCCTCACCCACCAAATTGGACCCTGAGGGGTCCCGCCCACCAAATCGGACCCTGAGGGGACCCGCCCACCAAATCGGCCCCTGAGGGGCCCCGCACACCAAATCGGACCCTGAGGGGCTCCGCCCACCATATCGGCCCCTGAGGGGCCCCGCCCACCAAATGTGACCCAGAGTGACCCCGCCCACCAAATGTGACCCCGCCCACCAAATGTGACCCCGCCCACCAAATGTGACCCTGAGTGGACCCGCCCACTAAATCGGACCGCGAGTGGCCCCGCCCACCAAATCAGACCCAGAGGTGCCCCGCCCACCAAATCGGACCCAGAGTGACCCCGCCCACCAAATCGGACCCAGAGTGACCCCGCCCACCAAATCGGACCCAGAGTGACCCCGCCCATTAAATGTGACCCAGAGTGACCCCGCCCACCAAATGTGACTCAGAGTGACCCCGCCCACCAAATGTGACCCAGAGTGACCCCGCCCACCAAATGTGACCCAGAGTGACCCCGCCCACCAAATGTGACCCAGAGTGACCCCGCCCACCAAATGTGACCCAGAGTGACCCCGCCCACCAAATGTGACCCAGAGTGACCCCGCCCACCAAATGTGACCCAGAGTGACCCCGCCCACCAAATGTGACCCCGCCCACCAAATGTGACCCCGCCCACCAAATGTGACCCCGCCCACCAAATGTGACCCCGCCCACCAAATGTGACCCCGCCCACCAAATGTGACCCCGCCCACCAAATGTGACCCCGCCCACCAAATGTGACCCCGCCCACCAAATGTGACCCCGCCCACCAAATGTGACCCCGCCCACCAAATGTGACCCCGCCCACCAAATGTGACCCCGCCCACCAAATGTGACCCCGCCCACCAAATGTGACCCAGAGTGACCCCGCCCACCAAATGTGACCCAGAGTGACCCCGCCCACCAAATGTGACCCAGAGTGACCCCGCCCACCAAATGTGACCCAGAGTGACCCCGCCCACCAAATGTGACCCAGAGTGACCCCGCCCACCAAATGTGACCCAAAATGACCCCGCCCACCAAATGTGACCCAAAATGACCCCGCCCACCAAATGTGACCCCGCCCACCAAATGTGACCCCGAGTGGCCCCGCCCACTAAATCGGACCGCGAGTGGCCCCGCCCACCAAATCTTACCCAGAGGTGCCCCGCCCACCAAATCTGACCCAGAGGTGCCGCGCCCACCAAATCTTACCCCGAGTGGCCCCGCCCACCAAATGTGACCCAGAGGTGCCCCGCCCACCAAATCTTACCCAGAGGTGTCCCGCCCACCAAATCTGACCCAGAGGTGCCGCGCCCACCAAATCTGACCGAGGTGCCCCGCCCACCAAATCTGACCCAGAGGTGCTCTGCCCACCAAATCTGACCCAGAGTGGCCCCGCCCACCAAATCTGACCCAGAGTGGCCCCGCTCACCAAATCGGACACAGAGTGGCCCCGCCCACCAAATCATCCCCTGAGGGGCCCCGCCCACCAAACCAGCGCCTGAAGGGCACCCAAGTGTGAAAGTCTTTCAGGGGCAGCCCGGGCACCATTACAAAGCACTATCTGTAGTTCCTTCAGGAAATACCCATCTAGTATTATTATTGTAATCCGAACGTGGTAAACTTATTATTATTAGGCTTTTTTCTGCAATTAATGCGGCCCGAACCGCTGCACGCACAGACTCCAGTGAGGCGTCATTTCGAAGCCAGCGCCCACGAGAGGTGTGCTAAGTATTTTTCATGTCGATCCGATTTGTAGCTTTTTTTAAAAAATCGCATTTTTAAAAAAAAATTTCCCATAGGAAATAATGGCGAACTTTCCATTACCCCCCACTTGACCTTCCAAAGATGGCAGCTATGCAAATGTACAGTGTCCATTTTAGGACATGATCATTTATCAAAGTCAAACAGAATAAAGTGACGATGACACCCTCTTGTCCCGTGTATGAAAAGTAAGTGCACCCCCAGGCCCGTGTGTGAAAAGTAAGTGCGTCCTGGCCCCCAAATCGGACCGTGAGTGACCCCACCTCACAAATCGGACCCCGAGTGACCCCGACCCCAAATCGGACCCTGAGTGACCCCACCCCCCAAATCGGACCTTGAGTGACTCCATCCCCCAAATCGGACCCCGAGTGACCCCGCCCCCCAAATCGAACCCCGAGAGACCCCGCCCCCCAAATTGGACGCCGAGTGACCCCACCCACCAAATCTGACCCAGAGTGACCCCGCCCACCAAATCGGACCCCGAGTGACCCCGCCCCCCAAATCGGACCCCGAGAGACCCCGCCCCCCAAATTGGACCCCGAGTGACCCCGCCCACCAAATCTGACCCAGTGACCCCGCCCACCAAATCAGACCGTGAGTGACCCCGCCTCACAAATCGGACCCCGAGTGACCCCGACCCCAAATCGGACCCTGAGTGACCCCGCCCCCCAAATCGGACCTTGAGTGACTCCATCCCCTAAATCGGACCCCGAGTGACCCCGCCCCCCAAATCGGACCCCGAGAGACCCCGCCCCCCAAATTGGACCCCGAGTGACCCCGCCCACCAAATCAGACCCAGAGTGACCCCGCCCACCAAATCGGACCCAGAGGGAACCCGCCCATCAAATCGGACCCAGAGTGACCCCGCCCACCAAATCGGACCTAGAGTGACCCCGCCCACCAAATCGGACCTAGAGTGACCCCGCCCACCAAATCGGACCCATCGTGACCCCACCCACCAAATCGGACCCAGAGTGACCCCGCCCACCAAATCGGACCCAGAGTGACCAAGCCCACCAAACCAGTGCCTGAGGGGCACCCAAGTGTGAAAGTCTAGCAGGGGCAGCCCGGGCACCATTCCAAAGCACTATCTGTAGTTCCTTCAGGAAATACCCATCTAGTTATAGTGCTTTGAAAAAGCACTGTATTGTTATTCCACCGTCGTCAACTTATTATTATTATTATTATTATTATTCAGTCCGCGATTAATGCGGCCCAAACCGCTGCACGCACAGACTCCAGTGAGGTGTCATTTCGAAGCCAGCGTCCCCAAGAGGTGTGCTAAGTATTTTTCGTGTCGATCGGATTTGTAGCTTTGGCGCAATTTGCGTTTTTCCCCTGATTGGAATGCAATTTCTCAATGGGTAAATTTTCCCATAAGGTAAAATGGCTGTTTTCTGAGGCAATTTCAAACTAACTGCCAACTGCCACCTGGCTGATTAGCTCAGTGCTGTGTGCAGTCACACCCAGTTACTATGGCAACGCCTACGAACTCTACATGACCCCACCAGGACACAGTTTTGCCAGATAATATCAGCTCTTAAAGTGACCAACCCACCAAATTGTTAAATTGTTACCTGAGGTGTCCAGCCCACCAAATAGGAGGCAGAGGGGCCCCGACCACCAAATCGGAGGCCGAGGGGCCCCGACCACCAAATCGGACCCTGAGGGGCCCCGACCACCAAATCGGACCCTGAGGGGCCCCGACCACCAAATCGGACCCTGAGGGGCCCCGACCACCAAATCGGACCCTGAGGGGCCCCGACCACCAAATCGGACCCTGAGGGGCCCCGACCACCAAATCGGACCCTGAGGGGCCACGACCACCAAATCGGACCCTGAGGGGCCCCGACCACCAAATGTGACCCAGAGTGACCCCGCCCACCAAATGTGACCCAGAGTGACCCCGCCCACCAAATCGGACCCAGAGTGACCCCGCCCACCAAATCGGACCCAGAGTGACCCCGCCCGCCAAATCGGACCCAGAGTGACCCCGCCCGCCAAATCGGACCCAGAGTGACCCCGCCCGCCAAATCGGACCCAGAGTGACCCCGCCCGCCAAATCGGACCCAGAGTGACCCCGCCCGCCAAATCCGACCCAGAGTGACCCCGCCCACCAAATCGGACCCAGAGTGACCCCGCCCACCAAATGGGACCCAGAGTGACCCCGCCCACCAAATGGGACCCAGAGTGACCCCGCCCACCAAATGGGACCCAGAGTGACCCCGCCCACCAAATGTGACCCAGAGTGACCCCGCCCACCAAATGTGACCCAGAGTGACCCCGCCCACCAAATGTGACCCAGAGTGACCCCGCCCACCAAATCGGACCCAGAGTGACCCCGCCCACCAAATCGGACCCAGAGTGACCCCGCCCACCAAATCGGACCCAGAGTGACCCCGCCCACCAAATCGGACCCAGAGTGACCCCGCCCACCAAATCCGACCCAGAGTGACCCCGCCCACCAAATCGGACCCAGAGTGACCCCGCCCACCAAATGGGACCCAGAGTGACCCCGCCCACCAAATGGGACCCAGAGTGACCCCGCCCACCAAATGGGACCCAGAGTGACCCCGCCCACCAAATGGGACCCAGAGTGACCCCGCCCACCAAATGGGACCCAGAGTGACCCCGCCCACCAAATGTGACCCAGAGTGACCCCGCCCACCAAATGTGACCCAGAGTGACCCCGCCCACCAAATGTGACCCAGAGTGACCCCGCCCACCAAATGTGACCCAGAGTGACCCCGCCCACCAAATGTGACCCAGAGTGACCCCGCCCACCAAATGTGACCCAGAGTGACCCCGCCCACAAAATGTGACCCAGAGTGACCCCGCCCACAAAATGTGACCCAGAGTGACCCCGCCCACCAAATGTGACCCCGCCCACCAAATGTGACCCCGCCCACCAAATGTGACCCCGCCCACCAAATGTGACCCCGCCCACCAAATGTGACCCAGAGTGACCCCGCCCACCAAATGTGACCCAGAGTGACCCCGCCCACCAAATGTGACCCAGAGTGACCCCGCCCACCAAATGTGACCCAGAGTGACCCCGCCCACCAAATGTGACCCAGAGTGACCCCGCCCACCAAATGTGACCCAGAGTGACCCCGCCCACCAAATGTGACCCAGAGTGACCCCGCCCACCAAATGTGACCCAGAGTGACCCCGCCCACCAAATGTGACCCAGAGTGACCCCGCCCACCAAATGTGACCCAAAATGACCCCGCCCACCAAATGTGACCCCGCCCACCAAATGTGACCCAGAGTGATCCCGCCCACCAAATGTGACCCAGAGTGACCCCGCCCACCAAATGTGACCCAGAGTGACCCCGCCCACCAAATGTGACCCAGAGTGACCCCGCCAACCAAATGTGACCCAGAGTGACCCCGCCCACCAAATGTGACCCAGAGTGACTCCGCCCACCAAATGTGACCCAGAGTGACCCCGCCCACCAAATGTGACCCAGAGTGACCCCGCCCACCAAATGTGACCCAGAGTGTCCCCGCCCACCAAAGGTGACCCAGAGTGACCCCGCCCACCAAATGTGACCCAAAGTGACCCCGCCCACCAAATGTGACCCAGAGTGACCCCGCCCACCAAATGTGACCCAGAGTGACCCCGCCCACCAAATGTGACCTCGCCCACCAAATGTGACCCCGAGTGGCCCCGCCCACCAAATCGGACCGCGAGTGGCCCCGCCCACCAAATCGGACCCAGAGGTGCCCCGCCCACCAAATCGGACCCAGAGTGACCCCGCCCACCAAATCGGACCCAGAGTGACCCCGCCCACCAAATCGGACCCAGAGTGACCCCGCCCACCAAATGTGACCCAGAGTGACCCCGCCCACCAAATGTGACTCAGAGTGACCCCGCCCACCAAATGTGACCCAGAGTGACCCCGCCCACCAAATGTGACCCAGAGTGACCCCGCCCACCAAATGTGACCCAGAGTGACCCCGCCCACCAAATGTGACCCAGAGTGACCCCGCCCACCAAATGTGACCCAGAGTGACCCCGCCCACCAAATGTGACCCAGAGTGACCCCGCCCACCAAATGTGACCCAGAGTGACCCCGCCCACCAAATGTGACCCAGAGTGACCCCGCCCACCAAATGTGACCCAGAGTGACCCCGCCCACCAAATGTGACCCAGAGTGACCCCGCCCACCAAATGTGACCCAGAGTGACCCCGCCCACCAAATGTGACCCAGAGTGACCCCGCCCACCAAATGTGACCCAGAGTGACCCCGCCCACCAAATGTGACCCAGAGGTGCCCCGCCCACCAAATGTGACCCAGAGGTGCCCCGCCCACCAAATGTGACCCAGAGTGACCCCGCCCACCAAATGTGACCCAGAGTGACCCCGCCCACCAAATGTGACCCAGAGTGACCCCGCCCACCAAATGTGACCCAAAGTGACTCCGCCCACCAAATGTGACCCAGAGTGACCCCGCCCACCAAATGTGACCCAGAGTGACCCCGCCCACCAAATGTGACCCAGAGTGACCCCGCCCACCAAATGTGACCCAGAGTGACCCCGCCCACCAAATGTGACCCAGAGTGACCCCGCCCACCAAATGTGACCCAGAGTGACCCCGCCCACCAAATGTGACCCAGAGTGACCCCGCCCACCAATTGTGACCCAGAGGTGCCCCGCCCACCAAATCTGACCCAGAGGTGCCCCGCCCACCAAATCTGACCGAGGTGCCCCGCCCACCAAATCTGACCCAGAGTGGCCCCGCCCACCAAATCTGACCCAGAGTGGCCCCGCCCACCAAATCGGACCCAGAGTGGTCCCGTCTACCAAATCGGACACAGAGTGGCCCCGCCCACCAAATCATCCCCTGAGGGGCCCCGCCCACCAAACCAGCGCCTGAAGGGCACCCAAGTGTGAAAGTCTTGCAGGGGCAGCCCGGGCACCTTTACAAAGCACTATCTGTAGTTCCTTCAGGAAATACCCATCTAGTATTAATATTGTAATCCGAACGTGGTAAACTTATTCAGTTTTTTTCCGCAATTAATGCGGCCCAAACCGCTGCACGCACAGAATCCAGTGAGGCGTCATTTCGAAGCCAGCGTCCACGAGAGGTGTGCTAAGTATTTTTCATGTCGATCCGATTTGTAGTTTTTTTTAAAAATCGCATTTTTTAAAAAAAAATTTCCCATAGAAAATAATGGCGAACTTTCCATTACCCCCAACTTGACCTTCCAAAGATGGCAGCTATGCAAATGTACAGTGTCCATTTTAGGACATGACCATTTATCAAAATAAAACATCAGAATAAAGTGACTATGACACCCTCTCGTCCCGTGTATGAAAAGTAAGTGCACCCCTGGTCCCGTGTGTGAAAACTAAGTGCGCCTCCGGCCCCCAAATCGGACCCCGAGTGACCCCGCCCCACAAATCGGAACCCAAGTGACCCCGCCCCCAAATCGGACCCCGAGTGACCCCGCCCCCAAATCGGACCCCGAGTGACCCCGCCCCCCAAATCGGACCCCGAGTGACCCCGCCCACCAAATCGGACCCAGAGTGACCCCGCCCACCAAATCTGACGCAGAAGTGCCCCGCCCACCAAATCTGATGCAGAGGTGCCCCGCCCACCAAATCTGACGCAGAGGTGCCCCGCCCACCAAATCTGACCCAGAGGTGCCCCGCCCACCAAATCTGACCCAGAGTGACCCCGCCCACCAAATCTGACCCAGAGGTGCCCCGCCCACCAAATCTGACCCAGAGTTACCCCACCCACCAAATCGGACCCAGTGACCCCGCCCACCAAATCGGACCCAGTGTGACCCCGCCCACCAAATCGGACCCAGAGTGACCCCGCCCACCAAATCGGACCCAGAGTGACCCCGCCCACCAAATCGGACCCAGAGTGACCCCTCCCACCAAATCGGACCCAGTGACCCCGCCCACCAAATCGGACCCAGAGTGACACCGCCCACAAATTCGGACCCAGAGTGACCCCGCCCACCAAATCGGACCCAGAGTGACCCCGCCCACCAAATTGGACCCAGAGTGACCCCGCCCACCAAATCGGACCCAGAGTGACCCCGCCCACCAAATCGGACCCAGAGTGACCCCGCCCACCAAATCAAACCCAGAGTGACCCCGCCCACCAAATCGGACCCAGAGTGACCCCGCCCACCAAATCGGACCCAGAGTGACCCCGCCCACCAAATTGGACCCAGAGTGACCCCGCCCACCAAATAGGACCCAGAGTGACCCAGCCCACCAAATCAGACCCAGAGTGACCCCGCCCACCAAATCGGACCCAGAGTGACCCCGGCCACCAAATCTATCCCTTACTGGCTCCGCCCACCAAATCGGACCCAGAGTGACCCCGCCCACCAAATCTATCCCTGACTGGCTCCACCCACCAAATAGGACCCAGAGTGACCCCGCCCACCAAATCAGACCCAGAGTGACCCCGCCCACCAAATCGGACCCAGAGTGACCCCACCCACCAAATCGGACCCAGAGGGACCCCGCCCACCAAATCAGACCCAGAGGGACCCCGCCCACCAAATCGGACCCAGAGGGACCCACCCACCAAATCAGACCCTGAGCGACCCTGCCCACCAAACTGGCCCCTGAGGGGCCCCGCCCACTAAGCCAGCGCCTGAGGAGCACCCAAATGTGAAAGTCTTGCAGGGGCAGCCCGGGCACCATTCCAAAGCACTATCTGTAGTTCCTTCAGGAAATACCCATCTAGTTATAGTGCTTTGGGACAAAGCACTATATTGTTATTCCACCGTAGTCAACTTATTCTTCTTCTTATTATTATTCAGTCCGCAATTAATGCGGCCCGAACCGCTGCACGCACAGACTCCAGTGAGGTGTCATTTCGAAGCCAGCGTTCCTGGCAGGTGTGCTAAGTATTTTTCGTGTCGATCGGATTTGTAGTTTTGGCGCAATTGGCGTTTGAAAATTTCGTCTCAATGCATTTCAATGGGAAATTGTTCCAACAATAAGGGATAATGGCTGATTTCTGAGGCAATTTCAAAATAACTGCCAACTGCCACCTGGCTGATGAGCTCATTGCTATGTGCAGTCAGACCCAGTTACTATGCCAACGCCTACGAACTCTACATGACCCCACCAGCACACAATTTTGCCAGATAATATCAGCTCTTAAAGTGACCCCGCCCACCAAATTATTACCTGAGGTGTCCAGCCCACCAAATCTGACCCAGTGTGACCCCGTCCACCAAATCAGACCCAGAGGGTAAGTGCACCCCCGCCCTGTATGTGCAAAAGTAAGTGCACCCCCGCCCCGTGTGTGCAAAAGTATGTGCACCCCCGGTACCGTGGGTGAAAAGTAAGTGCATCGTCGGTCCTGTGGGTGAAAAGTAAGTGCACCCCCGGTCCCGTGGGTGAAAAGTAAGTGCACCCCCACTGCCATATGTGAAAAGTAAGTGCACCCCCGATCCAGTGTGTGAAAAGTAAATGCACCCTCGGTCCCGTGGGTGAAAAGTAAGTGCACCCTCGGTCCCGTGGGTGAAAAGTAAGTGCACCCCCGGTCCCGTGTGTGAAAACTAAGTGCACCCCCGGTCCCTTGGGTGAAAAGTAAGTGCACCCCCTATCCCGTGAGTGAAAAGTAAGTGCACCCCCGATCCCGTGTGTGAAAAGTAAGTGCACTCTCAGTCCCGTGTGTGAAAAGTAAGCGCACCCCAGGTCCCATGGGTGAAAAGTAAGTGCACCCCCGATCCCGTGTGTGAAAAGTAAGTGCACCCCTGTTCCCGTGGGTGAAAAGTAAGTGCAGCCCCGGTCCCGTGGGTGAAAAGTAAGTGCACCCCAGGTCCCGGGTGTGAAAAGTAAGTGCACCCCCGATCCCGTGGATGAAAAGTAAGTGCACCCTCGGTCCCTTGGGTGAAAAGTAAGTGCACCCCCTATCCCGTGAGTGGAAAGTAAGTGCACCCTCGCTGCCATATGTGAAAAGTAAGTGCACCCCCAATCCCGTGTGTGAAAAGTAAGGAAACCCCAGTCCCGTGTGTGAAAAGTAAGCGCACCCCAGGTCCCATGGGTGAAAAGTAAGCGCACCCCCGGTCCCGGGTGTGAAAAGTAAGTGCACCCCCGGTCCCGTGGGTGAAAAGTAAGTGCACCCCCGGTCCCATGTGTGAAAAGTAAGTGCACCCCCGGTTCTGGGTGTGAAAAGTAAGTGCACCCCAGGTGTGCAAAATTAAGTGCACCCTCGGTCCCGTGGGTGAAAAGTAAGTGCACCCCCGGTCCCGGGTGGGAAAAGTAAGTGCACCCCCGGTCCCGGGTGGGAAAAGTAAGTGCACCCCCGGTCCCGTGTGTGAAAAGTAAGTGCACCCCCAGTCCCGTGGGTGAAAAGTAAGCGCACCCCAGGTCCCGTGGGTGAAAAGTAAGTGCACCCCGGTCCCGTGGGTGAAAAGTAAGTGCACTCCCGCTGCTATATGTGAAAAGTAAGTGCACCCCCGATCCCGTGTGTGAAAAGTAAGTGCACCCCCGTTCCCGTGTGTGAAAAGTAAGTGCACCCCCTATCCCGTGAGTGAAAACTAAGTGCACCCCCGGTCCCTTGGGTGAAAAGTAAGTGCACCCCCTATCCCGTGTGTGAAAAGTAAGTGCACTCTCAGTCCCGTGTGTGAAAAGTAAGCGCACCCCAGGTCCCATGGGTGAAAAGTAAGTGCACCCCCGGTCCCATGTGTGAAAAGTAAGTGCACCCCAGGTCCCGAGGGTGAAAAGTAAGTGCACCCCCGGTTCTGGGTGTGAAAAGTAAGTGCACCCCCGATCCCGTGGCTGAAAAGTAAGTGCAGCCCCGGTCCCGTGGGTGAAAAGTAAGTGCACCCTCGGTCCTGTGGGTGAAAACTAAGTGCACCCCCGGTCCCGTGGGTGAAAAGTAAGTGCACCCCCGGTCCTGTGGGTGAAAAGTAAGTGCACCCCCTATCCCGTGAGTGAAAAGTAAGTGCACCCCCGCTGCCATATGTGAAAAGTAAGTGCACCCCCGATTCCGTGTGTGAAAAGTAAATGCACCCTCGGTCCCGTGGGTGAAAAGTAAGTGCACCCTCGGTCCAGTGGGTGAAAAGTAAGTGCACCCCCGGTCCCGTGTGTGAAAAGTAAGTGCACCCCCGGTCCCTTGGGTGAAAAGTAAGTGCACCCCCTATCCCGTGAGTGAAAAGTAAGTGCACCCCCGCTGCCATATGTGAAAAGTAAGTGCACCCCCGATCCCGTGTGTGAAAAGTAAATGCACCCTCGGTCCCGTGGGTGAAAAGTAAGTGCACCCCCGCTGCCATATGTGAAAAGTAAGTGCACCCCCGATCCCGTGTGTGAAAAGTAAGTGCACCCCCGCTGCCATATGTGAAAAGTAAGTGCACCCCCGATTCCGTGTGTGAAAAGTAAGTGCACCCTCGGTCCCGTGGGTGAAAAGTAAGTGCAGCCTCGGTCCCGTGAGTGAAAAGTAAGTGCACCCCCGCTGCCATATGTGAAAAGTAAGTGCACCCCCGATCCCGTGTGTGAAAAGTAAGTGCACTCTCGGTCCCTTGGGTGAAAAGTAAGTGCACCCCCTATCCCGTGAGTGAAAAGTAAGTGCACCCCCACTGCCATATGTGAAAAGTAAGTGCACCCCCGATTCCGTGTGTGAAAAGTAAGTGCACCCTCGGTCCCGTGGGTGAAAAGTAAGTGCACCCTCGGTCCAGTGGGTGAAAACTAAGTGCACCCCCGGTCCCATGTGTGAAAAGTAAGTGCACCCCCGGTCCCTTGGGTGAAAAGTAAGTGCACCCCCTATCCCGTGAGTGAAAAGTAAGTGCACCCCCGGTCCCGGGTGTGAAAAGTAAGTGCACCCTCGGTCCATTGGGTGAAAAGTAAGTGCACCCCCTGTCCCGTGAGTGAAAAGTAAGTGCACCCCTGCTGCCATATGTGAAAAGTAAGTGCACCCCCGATCCCGTGTATGAAAAGTAAGTGCACCCCCGATTCCGTGTGTGAAAAGTAAGTGCACCCCCGGTCCCGGGTGGGAAAAGTAAGTGCACCCCCGTTCCCGTGTGTGAAAAGTAAGTGCACCCCCGGTCCCGGGTGTGAAAAGTAAGTGCACCCCCGGTCCCGGGTGTGAAAAGTAAGTGCACCCTCGGTCCATTGGGTGAAAAGTAAGGGCACCCCCTGTCCCGTGAGTGAAAAGTAAGTGCACCCCTGCTGCCATATGTGAAAAGTAAGTGCACCCCCGATCCCGTGTATGAAAAGTAAGTGCACCCCCGATCCCGTGTGTGAAAAGTAAGTGCACCCCCGGTCCCGGGTGGGAAAAGTAAGTGCACCCCCGTTCCCGTGTGTGAAAAGTAAGTGCACCCCGGTCCCGGGTGTGAAAAGTAAGTGCACCCCCGGTCCCGGGTGTGAAAAGTAAGTGCACCCCCGGTCCCGAGTGTGAAAAGTAAGCGCACCCCAGGTCACGTGGGTGAAAAGTAAGTGCTCCCCCGCCCCCCAAATCGGACCCTGAGGGGCCCCGCCCACCAAATCGGACCCTGAGGGGCCCCGCCCACCAAATCGGACCATGAGGGGCCCCGCCCACCAAATCGGACCCTGAGGGGCCCCGCCAACCAAATCGGCCCCTGAGGGGTCACGCCCACCAAATCGGCCCCTGAGGGGCCCCGCCCACCAAATCGGCCCCTGAGGTGCCCCGCCCACCAAATCGGACCCTGAGGGGCCCCGCCCACCATATCGGACCCTGAGGGGCCCCGCCCACCAAATCGGACCCTGAGGGGCCCCGTCCACCAAAACGGACCCTGAGTGGCCCCGCCCACCAAATCGGCCCCTGAGGGGCCCCACCCACCAAATCGGCCCCTGAGGGGCCCCGCCCACCAAGTCAGACCCTGAGGGGCCCCGCCCACTAAATCGGACCCTGAGGGGCCCCGTCCACCAAATCGGACCCTGAGGGACCCCACCCACCAAATCGGCCCCTAAGTGGCCCTGCCCACCAAATCGGCCCCTTAGGGGCCCCGCCCTCCAAATCGGCCCCTGAGGGGCCCCGCCAACCAAATCGGCCCCTGAGGGGCCCCGCGCACCAAATCAGTGCCTGAGGGGCACCGCCCACCAAATCGACCCCTGAGGGGCCCCGCCCACCAAATTGTCCCCTAAGGGGCCCCGCCCACCAAATCGGCTCCTGAGGGGCCCCGCCCACCAAATCGGCCCCTGAGGGGCCCCGCCCACCAAATCGGCCCCTGAGGGGCCCCGCCCACCAAATCGGCCCCTGAGGGGCCCCGCCCACCAAATCGGCCCCTGAGGGGCTCCACCCACCAAATCGGACCCTGAGGGGCCCCGCCCACCAAGTCGGACCCTGAGGGACCCGGCCAACCAAATCGGACCCTGAGGGGCCCCGCCCACCAAATCGGACCCTGAGGGGCCCCGCCCACCAAATCAGCACCTGAAGGGCACCCAAGTGTGAAAGTCTTGCAGGGGCAGCCCGGGCACCATCCCAAAGCACTATCTGTAGTTCCTTCAGGAAATACACATCTAGTTATAGTGCTTTGTAAAAAGCACTATATTGTTATTCCCCCGTAGACAACTTATTCTTCTTATTATTATTCAGTCCGCAATTAATGCGGCCCGAACCGCTGCACGCACAGACTCCAGTGAGGTGTCATTTCGAAGCTTGCGTTCCTGGCAGGTGTGCTAAGTATTTTTCGTGTCGATCGGATTTGTAGTTTTGGCGCAATTGGCGTTTGAAAATTTTGTCTCAATGCATTTCAATGGGGAAATGGCTGATTTCTGAGGCAATTTCAAAATAACTGCCAACTGCCACCTGGCTGATCAGCTCATTGATATGCGAAGTCAGACCCAGTTACTATGACAACGCCTACGAACTCTACATGACCCCACCAGGACACAGTTTTGCCAGATAATATCAGCTCTTAAAGTGACCCGCACACCAAATGTGACCCTGAGGTGCCCCGCCCACCAAATTGGACACAGAGTGACCCCGCCCACCAAATGTGACCCAGAGTGACCCCGCCCACCAAATGTGACCCAGAGTGACCCCGCCCACCAAATGTGACTCAGAGTGACCCCGCCCACCAAATGTGACCCAGAGTGACCCCGCCCACCAAATGTGACCCAGAGTGTCCCCGCCCACCAAATGTGACCCAGAGTGACCCCGCTCACCAAATGTGACCCAGAGTGACCCCGCCCACCAAATGTGACCCAGAGTGACCCCGCCCACCAAATGTGACCCAGAGTGACCCCGCCCACCAAATGTGACCCAGAGTGACCCCGCCCACCAAATCGGACCCAGAGTGACCCCGGCCACCAAATCGGACCCAGAGTGACCCCGGCCACCAAATCGGACCCAGAGTGACCCCGCCCTCCAAATGTGACCCAGAGTGACCCCGCCCACCAAATGTGACCCAGAGTGACCCCGCCCACCAAATGTGACCCAGAGTGACCCCGCCCACCAAATGTGACCCAGAGTGACCCCGCCCACCAAATGTGACCCAGAGTGACCCCCGCCCACCAAATGTGACCCAGAGTGACCCCGCCCACCAAATCGGACCCAGAGTGACCCCGCCCACCAAATGTGACCCAGAGTGACCCCGCCCACCAAATGTGACTCAGAGTGACCCCGCCCACCAAATGTGACCCAGAGTGACCCCGCCCACCAAATCGGACCCAGAGTGACCCCCGCCCACCAAATCGGACCCAGAGTGACTCCGCCCACCCAATGTGACCCAGAGTGACCCCGCCCACCAAATGTGACCCAGAGTGACCCCGCCCACCAAATGTGACCCAGAGTGACCCCGCCCACCAAATGTGACCCAGAGTGACCCCGCCCACCAAATGTGACCCAGAGTGACCCCGCCCACCAAATGTGACCCAGAGTGACCCCGCCCACCAAATGTGACCCAGAGTGACCCCGCCCACCAAATGTGACCCAGAGTGACCCCGCCCACCAAATGTGACCCAGAGTGACCCCGCCCACCAAATGTGACCCAGAGTGACCCCGCTCACCAAATGTGACCCAGAGTGACCCCGCCCACCAAATGTGACCCAGAGTGACCCCGCCCACCAAATGTGACCCAGAGTGACCCCGCCCACCAAAGGTGACCCAGAGTGACCCCGCCCACCAAATGTGACCCAGAGTGACCCCGCCCACCAAATGTGACCCAGAGTGACCCCGCCCACCAAATGTGACCCAGAGTGACCCCGCCCACCAAATGTGACCCAGAGTGACCCCGCCCACCAAATGTGACCCAGAGTGACCCCGCCCACCAAATGTGACCCAGAGTGACCCCGCCCACCAAATGTGACCCAGAGTGACCCCGCCCACCAAATGTGACCCAGAGTGACCCCGCCCACCAAATGTGACCCAGAGTGACCCCGCCCACCAAATGTGACCCAGAGTGACCCCGCCCACCAAATGTGACCCAGAGTGACCCCGCCCACCAAATGTGACCCAGAGTGATCCCTGCCCACCAAATCGGACCCAGAGTGACCCCGCCCACCAAATGTGATGCAGAGTGACCCCGCCCACCAAATGTGACCCAGAGTGACCCCGCCCACCAAATGTGACCCAGAGTGACCCCGCCCACCAAAGGTGACCCAGAGTGACCCCGCCCACCAAATGTGACCCAGAGTGACCCCGCCCACCAAATGTGACCCCGCCCACCAATAGTGACCCCGCCCACCAAATCGGACCGCGAGTGGCCCCGCCCACCAAATCGGACCCAGAGGTGCCCGCCCACCAAATGTGACCCAGAGTGACCCCGCCCACCAAATGTGACCCAGAGTGACCCCGCCCACCAAATGTGACCCAGAGTGACCCCGCCCACCAAATGTGACCCAGAGTGACCCCGCCCACCAAATGTGACCCAGAGTGACCCCGCCCACCAAATGTGACTCAGAGTGACCCCGCCCACCAAATGTGACCCAGAGTGACCCCGCCCACCAAATCGGACCCAGAGTGACCCCCGCCCACCAAATCGGACCCAGAGTGACTCCGCCCACTCAATGTGACTCAGAGTGACCCCGCCCACCAAATGTGACCCAGAGTGACCCCGCCCACCAAATGTGATTCAGAGTGACCCCGCCCACCAAATGTGACCCAGAGTGACCCCGCCCACCAAATGTGACCCAGTGACCCCGCCCACCAAATGTGACCTAGAGTGACCCCGCCCACCAAATGTGACCCAGAGTGACCCCGCCCACCAAATGTGACCCAGAGTGACCCCGCCCACCAAATGTGACCCAGAGTGACCCCGCCCACCAAATGTGACCCAGAGTGACCCCGCTCACCAAATGTGACCCAGAGTGACCCCGCCCACCAAATGTGACAGTGACCCCGCCCACCAAATGTGACCCAGAGTGACCCCGCCCACCAAATGTGACCCAGAGTGACCCCGCCCACCAAAGGTGACCCAGAGTGACCCCGCCCACCAAATGTGACCCAGAGTGACCCCGCCCACCAAATGTGACCCCGCCCACCAAATCGGACCGCGAGTGGCCCCGCCCACCAAATCGGACCCAGAGGTGCCCCGCCCACCAAATCGGACCCAGAGGTGCCCCGCCCACCAAATCGGATCCAGAGTGACCCCGCCCACCAAATCGGACCCAGAGTGACCCCGCCCACCAAATCGGACCCAGAGTGACCCCGCCCACCAAATGTGACTCAGAGTGACTCCGCCCACCAAATGTGACCCAGAGTGACCCCGCCCACCAAATGTGACCCAGAGTGACCCCGCCCACCAAATGTGACCCAGAGTGACCCCGCCCACCAAATGTGACCCAGAGTGACCCCGCCCACCAAATGTGACCCAGAGTGACCCCGCCCACCAAATGTGACCCAGAGTGACCCCGCCCACCAAATGTGACCCAGAGTGACCCCGCCCACCAAATGTGACCCAGAGTGACCCCGCCCACCAAATCGGACCCAGAGTGACTCCGCCCACCAAATGTGACTCAGAGTGACCCCGCCCACCAAATGTGACCCAGAGTGACCCCGCCCACCAAATGTGACCCAGAGTGACCCCGCCCACCAAATGTGACCCAGAGTGACCCCGCCCACCAAATGTGACCCAGAGTGGCCCCGCCCACCAAATCTGACCCAGAGGTGCCCCGCCCACCAAATCTGACCCAGAGGTGCCCCACCCACCAAATCTGACCGAGGTGCCCTGCCCAAAATCTGACCGAGGTGCCCTGCCCACCAAATCTGACCCAGAGGTGCTCAGCCCACCAAATCTGACCCAGAGTGGCCCCGCCCACCAAATCTGACCCAGAGTGGTCCCGTCTACCAAATCGGACACAGAGTGGCCCCGCCCACCAAATCATCCCCTGAGGGGCCCCGCCCACCAAACCAGCGCCTGAGGGGCACCCAAGTGTGAAAGTGTTGCAGGGGCAGCCCGGGCACCATTACAAAGCACTATCTGTAGTTCCTTCAGGAAATACCCATCTAGTTATAGTGCTTTGTAAAAAGCACTATATTGTTATTCCACCGTAGACAACTTCTTCTTATTATTATTATTCAGTCCGCAATTAATGCGGCCCGAACCGCTGCACGCACAGACTCCAGTGAGGTGTCATTTCGAAGCCAGCGTTCCTGAGAGGTGTGCTAAGTATTTTTCGTGTCGATCGGATTTGTAGTTTTGGCGCAATTGGCGTTTGAAAATTTCGTCTCAATGCATTTCAATGGGGAATTGGCTGATTTCTGAGGCAATTTCAAAATAACTGCCAACTGCCACCTGGCTGATCAGCTCATTGCTATGTGCAGTCAGACCCAGTTACTATGCCGACGCCTACGAACTCTACATGACCCCACCAGGACACAGTTTTTCCAGATAATATCAGCTCTTAAAGTGACCCGCACACCAAATCCGTGTGTGAAACGTAAGTGCACCTCCGGTCCCGTGTGTGAAAAGTAAGTGCACCCCTGTTTCCGTGGGTGAAAAGTAAGTGCACCCCCGGTCCCGTGGGTGAAAAGTAAGTGCACCCCCGGTCCCGGGTGTGAAAAGTAAGTGCACCCCCGATCCCGTGGATGAAAAGTAAGTGCACCCTCGGTCCCTTGGGTGAAAAGTAAGTGCACCCCCGGTCTCGTGAGTGAAAAGTAAGTGCACCCCCGCTGCCATATGTGAAAAGTAAGTGCACCCCCGGTCCTGTGTGTGAAAAGTAAGTGCACCCTTGGTCCCGTGGGTGAAAAGTAAGTGCACCCCGGTCCCGTGTGTGAAAAGTAAGTGCACCCCTGTTCCCATGAGTGAAAAGTAAGTGCACCCCCGGTCCCGTGGGTGAAAAGTAAGTGCACCCTCGGTCCCGTGGGTGAAAAGTAAGTGCACCCCCGGTCCCGGGGGTGAAAAGTAAGTGCACCCTCTGTCCCGTGGGTGAAAAGTAAGTGCACCCCCGGTCCCGTGGGTGAAAAGTAAGTGCACCCTCGGTCCCAAGGGTGAAAAGTAAGTGCACCCCCGATCCCGTGGGTGAAAAGTAAGTGCACCCTCGGTCCCGTGGCTGAAAAGTAAGTGCACCCTCGGTCCCGTGGCTGAAAAGTAAGTGCACCCCGGCACCGAATGTGCAAAAGTAAGTGCGCCCCCAGCCCCGGGTGTGCAAAAGTAAGTGCGCCCCGGGTGTGCAAAAGTAAGTGCACCCCCGGTCCCGTGGGTGAAAAGTAAGTGCACCCCTGGTCCCGGGTGTGAAAAGTAAGTGCACCTCTGATCCCGTGGATGAAAAGTAAGTGCACCCTCGGTCCCTTGTGTAAAAAGTGCACCCCCGGTCCCGTGAGTGAAAAGTAAGTGCACCCCCGCTGCCATATGTGAAAAGTAAGTGCACCCCCGATTCTGTGTGTGAAAAGTAAGTGCACCCCCAGTCACGTGTGTGAAAAGTGCACCCCCGATCCCGTGTGTGAAAAGTAAGTGCACCCTCAGTCCCGTGGGTGCAAAGTAAGTGCACTCTCGGTCCCGTGGGGGAAAAGTAAGTGCACCCCCGGTTAAGTGTGTGAAAAGTAAGTGCACCCCTGGTCCCGTGGGTGAAAAGTAAGTGCACCCCCGGTCACGTGTGTGAAAAGTAAGTGCACCCCCGGTCCCGTCTGTGAAAAGTAAGTGCACCCCCTCTCCCGTGTGTGAAAAGTAAGTGCACCCACGGTCCCATGTGTGAAAAGTAAGTGCACCCCCGTTCCCGTGGGTGAAAAGTAAGTGCACCCCCGATCCCGTGGGTGAAAAGTAAGTGCACCCCCGGTCCCGTGTGTGAAAACTAAGTGCACCCAGGTGACCCCGCCCACCAAATTGGACCCAGAGTGGCCCCGCCCACCAAATCGGACCCAGAGTGGCCCCGCCCACCAAATCGGACCCAGAGTGGCCCCGCCCACCAAATTGGAACCAGAGTGGCCCCGTCCACCAAATTGGCCCCCAAGGTGCCCCACCCACCAAATCGGACCCAGAGTGGCCCCGCCCACCAAATCGGCACCTGAGGGGCCCCGCCAACCAAATTGGCCCCTTAGGGGCCCCGCCCACCAATCGGCCCCTGAGGGGCCCCGCCCACCAAATCAGACCCTGAGGGGCCCCGCCCACCAAATCAGCACCTGAAGGGCACCCAAGTGTGAAAGTCTTGCAGGGGCAGCCTGGGCACCATTACAAAGCACTATCTGTAGTTCCTTCAGGAAATACCCATCTAGTATTAATATTGTAATCCGAACGTGGTTAACTTCTTACTATTTTTAGGCTTTTTTCCGCAATTAATGCGGCCCGAACCGCTGCACGCACAGACTCCATTGAGGTGTCGTTTCGAAGCCAGCGTCCACGAGAGGTGTGCTAAGTATTTTTCATGTTGATCCGATTTGTAGTTTTTTTTAAAAATCGCATTTAAAAAAAAAAAATTCCCATAGGAAATAATGGCGAACTTTCCATTACCCCCAACTTGACCTTCCAAAGATGGCAGCTATGCAAATGTACAGTGTCCATTTTAGGACATGATCATTTATCAAAGTCAAACATCAGAATAAAGTGACTGACACCCTCCCGTCCCGTGGGTCGGGACCCCCGGTCCCCCGCACCCCCGATCCCCTGTGTGAAAAGTAAGTGCGCCCCCGGCCCCCAAATCATACCCCGAGTGACCCCGCCCACCAAATCGGACCCCAAGTGACCCCGCCCACCAAATCGGACCCAGTGTGACCCCGCCCACCAAATCTGACCCCGCCCACCAAATCTGACCCAGAGTGGCCCAGCCCACCAAATCTGACCCAGAGGTGCCCCGCCCACCAAATCTGACCCAGAGGTGCCCCGCCCATTAAATCTGACCCAGAGGTGCCCCGCCCACCAAATCTGACCCAGAGGTGCCCCGCCCACCAATTCTGACCCAGAGGTGCCCCGCCCACCAAATCTGACCCAGAGGTGCCCCGCCCATCAAATCTGACCCAGAGGTGCCCCGCCCCCCAAATCTGACCCAGAGGGGCCCCGCCCACCAAATCTGACCCCCAGGGGCCCCGCCCACCAAATCTGACCCCCAGGGGCCCCGCCCACCAAATCTGACCCCCAGAGGCCCCGCCCACCAAATCTGACCCAGAGGTGCCCCGCCCACCAAATCTGACCCAGAGGTGCCCCGCCCACCAAATCTGACCCAGAGGTGCCCCGCCCACCAAATCTGACCCAGAGGTGCCCCGCCCACCAAATCTGACCCAGAGGTGCCCCGCCCACCAAATCTGACCCAGAGGTGCCCCGCCCACCAAATCTGACACAGAGGTGCCCCGCCCACCAAATCTGACCCAGAGGTGCCCCGCCCACCAAATCTGACCCAGTGTGACCCCGCCCACCAAATCTGACCCAGAGTGGCCCAGCCCACCAAATCTGACCCAGAGGTGCCCCGCCCACCAAATCTGACCCAGAGGTGCCCCGCCCATTAAATCTGACCCAGAGGTGCCCCGCCCACCAAATCTGACCCAGAGTTGCCCCGCCCACCAAATCTGACCCAGAGTTGCCCCGCCCACCAATTCTGACCCAGAGGTGCCCCGCCCATCAAATCTGACCCAGAGGTGCCCCGCGCCCCAAATCTGACCCAGAGGGGCCCCGCCCACCAAATCTGACCCAGAGGGGCCCTGCCCACCAAATCTGACCCCCAGGGCCCCGCCCACCAAATCTCACTCCCAGGGGCCCCACCCACCAAATCTGACCCAGAGGTGCCCCGCCCATCAAATCTGACCCAGAGGGGCCCCGCCCACCAAATCTGACCCAGAGGGGCCCCGCCCACCAAATCTGACCCCCAGGGGCCCCGCCCACCAAATCTCACTCCCAGGGGCCCCACCCACCAAATCTGACCCAGAGGTGCCCCGCCCATCAAATCTGACCCAGAGGTGCCCCGCCCACCAAATCTGACCCAGAGGTGCCCCGCCAACCAAATCTGACCCAGAGGTGCCCCGCCCACCAAATCTGACCCAGAGGTGCCCCGCCCACCAAATCTGACCCAGAGGTGCCCCGCCCACCAAATCTGACCCAGAGATGCCCCGCCCACCAAATCTGACCCAGAGGTGCCCCGCCCACCAAATCGGACCCAGAGGTGCCCCGCCCACCAAATCGGACCCAGAGGTGCCCCGCCCACCAAATCTGACCCAGAGGTGCCCCGCCCATCAAATCTGACCCAGAGGTGCCCCGCCCATCAAATCTGACCCAGAGGTGCCCCGCTCACCAAATCTGACCCAGAGGTGCCCCGCCAACCAAATCTGACCCAGAGAGGCCCCGCCCACCAAATCTGACCCAGAGGTGCCCCGCCAACCAAATCTGACCCAGAGGTGCCCCGCCCATCAAATCTGACCCAGAGGCGCCCCGCCCATCAAATCTGACCCAGAGGCGCCCCGCCCATCAAATCTGACCCAGAGGCGCCCCGCCCATCAAATCTGACCCAGAGGTGCCCAGCCTACCAAATCTGACCCAGAGGTGCCCCGCCCAGTAAATCTGACCCACAGGTGCCCCGCCCACCAAATCTGACCCAGAGGTGCCCCGCCCACCAAATCTTACCCAGAGGTGCCCCGCCCACCAAATCTTACCCAGAGGTGCCCCGCCAACCAAATCTGACCCAGAGGTGCCCCGCCCACCAAATCGGACCCCCAGGGGCCCCGCCCACCAAATCGGACCCCCAGGGGCCCTGCCCACCAAATCGAACCCCCAGGGGCCCCGCCCACTAAATCCTCAACCCTGAGGGGCTACAACTACCAAACCAGCGCCTGAGGGGCACCCAAGTGTGAAAGTCTTCCAGGGGCAGCCCGGGCACCATTCCAAAGCACTATCTGTAGTTCCTTCAGGAAATACCCATCTAGTTATAGTGCTTTGGGACAAAGCACTATATTGTTATTCCACCGTAGTCAACTTATTCTTCTTCTTATTATTATTCAGTCCGCAATTAATGCGGCCCGAACCGCTGCACGCACAGACTCCAGTGAGGTGTCATTTCGAAGCCAGCGTTCCTGGCAGGTGTGCTAAGTATTTTTCGTGTCGATCGGATTTGTAGTTTTGGCGCAATTGGCGTTTGAAAATTTCGTCTCAATGCATTTCAATGGGAAATTGTTCCAACAATAAGGGATAATGGCTGATTTCTGAGGCAATTTCAAAATAACTGCCAACTGCCACCTGGCTGATTAGCTCATTGCGATGTGCAGTCAGACCCAGTTACTATGCCAACGCCTACGAACTCTACATGACCCCACCAGGACACAGTTTTGCCAGATAATATCAGCTCTTAAAGTGACCCGCGCACCAAATTGGCACCTGAGGTGCGCAGCCCACCAAATCGGACCCGAGTGGCCCCGCCCACCAAATCGGACCCCGAGTGGCCCCGCCCGCCAAATCTGACCCAGAGTGACCCCGCCCGCCAAATGTGACCCAGAGTGACCCCGCCCACCAAATGTGACCCAGAGTGACCCCGCCCACCAAATGTGACCCAGAGTGACCCCGCCCACCAAATGTGACCCAGAGTGACCCCGCCCACCAAATGTGACCCAGAGTGACCCCGCCCACCAAATGTGACCCAGAGTGACCCCGCCCACCAAATGTGACCCAGAGTGACCCCGCCCACCAAATGTGACCCCGCCCACCAAATGTGACCCCGCCCACCAAATGTGACCCAGAGTGACCCCGCCCACCAAATGTGACCCAGAGTGACCCCACCCACCAAATGTGACCCAGAGTGATCTCGCCCACCAAATGTGACCCAGAGTGACCCCACCCACCAAATGTGACCCAGAGTGATCTCGCCCACCAAATGTGACCCCGCCCACCAAATGTGACCCCGCCCACCAAATGTGACCCAGAGTGACCCCGCCCACCAAATGTGACCCAGAGTGACCCCGCCCACCAAATGTGACCCAGAGTGATCTCGCCCACCAAATGTGACCCAGAGTGACCCCGCCCACCAAATGTGACCCAGAGTGACCCCGCCCACCAAATGTGACCCAGAGTGACCCCGCCCACCAAATGTGACCCAGAGTGACCCCGCCCACCAAATGTGACCCAGAGTGACCCCGCCCACCAAATGTGACCCAGAGTGACCCCGCCCACCAAATGTGACCCAGAGTGACCCCGCCCACCAAATGTGACCCAGAGTGACCCCGCCCACCAAATGTGACCCAGAGTGACCCCGCCCACCAAATGTGACCCCGCCCACCAAATGTGACCCAGAGTGACCCCGCCCACCAAATGTGACCCAGAGTGAACCCGCCCACCAAATGTGACCCAGAGTGACCCCGCCCACCAAATGTGACCCAGAGTGACCCCGCCCACCAAATGTGACCCAGAGTGACCCCGCCCACCAAATGTGACCCAGAGTGACCCCGCCCACCAAATGTGACCCAGAGTGACCCCGCCCACCAAATGTGACCCAGAGTAACCCCGCCCACAAAATGTGACCCAGAGTGACCCCGCCCACCAAATGTGACCCAGAGTGACCCCGCCCACCAAATGTGACCCAGAGTGACCCCGCCCACCAAATGTGACCCAGAGTGACCCCGCCCACCAAATGTGACCCAGAGTGACCCCGCTCACCAAATGTGACCCAGAGTGACCCCGCCCACCAAATGTGACCCAGAGTGACCCCGCCCACCAAATGTGACCCAGAGTGACCCCGCCCACCAAATGTGACCCAAAATGACCCCGCCCACCAAATGTGACCCAGAGTGACCCCGCCCACCAAATGTGACCCAGAGTGACCCCGCCCACCAAATGTGACCCCGCCCACCAAATGTGACCCCGCCCACCAAATGTGACCCCGAGTGGCCCCGCCCACTAAATCGGACCGCGAGTGGCCCCGCCCACCAAATCAGACCCAGAGGTGCCCCGCCCACCAAATCGAACCCAGAGTGACCCCGCCCACCAAATAGGACCCAGAGTGACCCCGCCCACCAAATGTGACCCAGAGTGACCCCGCCCACCAAATGTGACTCAGAGTGACCCCGCCCACCAAATGTGACCCAGAGTGACCCCGCCCACCAAATGTGACCCAGAGTGACGCCGCCCACCAAATGTGACCCAGAGTGACCCCGCCCACCAAATGTGACCCAGAGTGACCCCGCCCACCAAATGTGACCCAGAGTGACCCCGCCCACCAAATCGGACCCAGAGTGACTCCGCCCACCAAATGTGACTCAGAGTGACCCCGCCCACCAAATGTGACCCAGAGTGACCCCGCCCACCAAATGTGACCCAGAGTGACCCCGCCCACCAAATGTGACCCAGAGTGACCCCGCCCACCAAATGTGACCCAGAGTGACCCCGCCCACCAAATGTGACCCAGAGTGACCCCGCCCACCAAATTGGACCCAGAGTGACCCCGCCCACCAAATGTGACCCAGAGTGACCCCGCCCACCAAATGTGACCCAGAGTGACCCCGCCCACCAAATGTGACCCAGAGGTGCCCCGCCCACCAAATGTGACCCAGAGGTGCCGCGCCCACCAAATCTGACCCAGAGGTGCCCCGCCCACCAAATCTGACCGAGGTGCCCTGCCCACCAAATCTGACCCAGAGGTGCTCTGCCCACCAAATCTGACCCAGAGTGGCCCCGCCCATCAAATCTGACCCAGAGTGGCCCCGCCCACCAAATCGGACCCAGAGTGGTCCCGTCTACCAAATCGGACACAGAGTGGCCCCGCCCACCAAATCATCCCCTGAGGGGCCCCGCCCACCAAACCAGCGCCTGAAGGGCACCCAAGTGTGAAAGTCTTGCAGGGGTAGCGCGGGCACCATTCCAAAGCACTATCTGTAGTTCCTTCAGGAAATACACATCTAGTATTAATATTGTAATCCGATCGTGGGAAACTTATTCAGTTGTTTTCCGCAGTTAATGCGGCTCGAACCGCTGCACGCACAGACTCCAGTGAGGCATCATTTCGAAGCCAGCGCCCACGAGAGGTGTGCTAAGTATTTTTCATGTCTATCCGATTTGTAGTTTTTTTTAAAAAATCGCATTTAAAAAAAAAAATTTCCCATAGGAAATAATGGCGAACTTTCCATTACCCCCAACTTGACCTTCCAAAGATGGAAGCTATGCAAATGTACAGTGTCCATTTTAGGACATGATCATTTATCAAAGTCAAACATCAGAATAAAGTGACTATGACACCCTCCCGTGTGTGAAAAGTAAGTGCGCCCCCGGCCCCCAAATCGGCCCCCAAGTGACCCCGCCCCACAAATCGGAACCTGAGTGACCTCGCCCCCAAATCAGACCCGAGTGACCCCGCCCCCCAAATCGGACCCCGAGTGACTCCGTCCCCGAAATCGGACCCAGAGGGGCCCCGCCCACCAAATCGGCCCCTGAGGGGCCCCGCCCACCAAATTGGCCCCTGAGGGGCCCCGCCCACCAAATGTGACCCTGGGGGGCCCCATCCACCAAATCGGACCCTGAGGGGCCCCGCCCACCAAATCGGACCCTGAGGGGCCCCGCCCACCAAATCGGACCCTGAGGGGCCCCGCCCACCAAATCGGACCCTGAGGTGCCCCGCCCACCAAATTGGACCCTGAGGTGCCCAGCCCACCAAATCGGATCCTGAGGGGCCCCGCCCACCAAATCGGACCCTGAGGGGCCCCGCCCACCAAATCGGACCCTGAGGGGCCCCGCCCACCAAATCGGACCCTGAGGTGCCCCGCCCACCAAATCGGACCCTGAGGTGCCCCGCCCACCAAATCGGACCCTGAGGGGCCCCGTCCACCAAATCGGACCCAGAGTGACCCCGCCCAGCAAATCGGACCCAGAGTGACCCCGCCCACCAAATCGACCCAGAGTGACCCCGCCCACCAAATCGGACCCAGAGTGGCCCCGCCCACCAAATCGGACCCAGAGTGGCCCCGCCCACCAAATCAGCACCTGAGGGGCACCCAAATGTGAAAGTCTTGCAGGGGCAGCCCGGGCACCATTCCAAAGCACTATCTGTAGTTCCTTCAGGAAATACCCATCTAGTTATAGTGCTTTTGTAAAAAGCACTATATTGTTATTCCCCCGTAGACAACTTATTATTATTATTATTATTATTATTCAGTCCGCGATTAATGCGGCCCGAACCGCTGCACGCACAGACTCCAGTGAGGTGTCATTTCGAAGCCAGCGTTCCCAAGAGGTGTGCTAAGTATTTTTCGTGTCGATCGGATTTGTAGTTTTGGCGCAATTTGCGTTTTTCCCCTGATTGGAATGCAATTTCTCTATGGGTAAATTTTCCTATAAGCTTATAATGGCTGATTTCTGAGGCAATTTCAAACTAACTGCCAACTGCCACCTGGCTGATTAGCTCACTGCTATGTGCAGTCAGACCCAGTTACTATGACAACGCCTACGAACTCTACATGACCCCACCAGGACACAGTTTTGCCAGATAATATCAGCTCTTAAAGTGACCCGCACACCAAATCTGACCCTGAGGTGCCCAGTGCACCCCCGGTCCCGTGTGTGAAAAGTAAGTGCACCCCCGTTCCTGGTGTGAAAAGTAAGTGCACCCCGGTCCCATGTGTGTGAAAAGTAAGTGCACCCCCGGTCCCTTGTGTGAAAAGTAAGTGCACCCCGGTCCCATGTGTGTGAAAAGTAAGTGCACCCCGATCCCGTTTGTGAAAAGTAAGTGCACCCCCAGTCCCGTGGGTGAAAATTAAGTGCACCCCAGTCCCGTGTGTGAAAAGTAAGTGCACCCCCGGTCCTGAGTGTGAAAAGTAAGCGCACCCCAGGTCCCGTAAGTGAAAAGTAAGTGCACCCTCGGTCCCGTGGGTGAAAAGTAAGTGCACCCCGGTCCCGTGTGTGAAAAGTAAGTGCATCCCGGTCCCGGGTGTGAAAAGTAAGTGCACCCCCGGTCCCGTGTGTGAAAAGTAAGTGCATCCCTGGTCCCGGGTGTGAAAAGTAAGTGCACCCCTGGTCCCGGGTGTGAAAAGTAAGTGCACCCCCGGTCCCGTGGTTGAAAAGTAAGTGCACCCCTGGTCCCATGGGTGAAAAGTAAGTGCACCCCGGTCCCATGTGTGTGAAAAGTAAGTGCACCCCGATCCCGTTTGTGAAAAGTAAGTGCACCCCCGGTCCCGTGGGTGAAAAGTAAGTGCACCCCGGTCCCGTGTGTGAAAAGTAAGTGCATCCCAGGTCCCGGGTGTGAAAAGTAAGTGCACCCCCGGTCCCGTGGTTGAAAAGTAAGTGCACCCCCGGTCCCGTGTGTGAAAAATAAGTGCACCCTCGGTCCCGTGGGTGAAAAGTAAGTGCACCCCGGTCCCGTGTGTGAAAAGTAAGTGCACCCCTGGTCCCGTGGGTGAAAAGTAAGTGCACCCAAGTCCCGTGTGTGAAAAAGTAAGTGTGCCCCCGCCCCCCAAATCGGACCCTGAGTGACCCCGCCCCCGAATCGGACCCCGAGTGACCCGGACCCCCGAATCGGACCCCGAGTGGCCCCGCCCCCCAAATTGGACCCAGAGTGACCCCGCCCACCAAATCTGACCCAGAGTGACCCCGCCCACCAAATCTGACCCAGAGTAACCCCGCCCACCAAATCTGACCCAGAGTGGCCCCGCCCACCAAATCTGACCCAGAGTGGCCCCGCCCACCAAATGTGACCCAGAGTGGCCCCGCCCACCAAATCTGACCCAGAGTGACCCCGCCCACCAAATGTGACCCAGAGTGACCCCGCCCACCAAATGTGACCCAGAGTGACCCCGCCCACCAAATGTGACTCAGAGTGACCCCGCCCACCAAATGTGACCCAGAGTGACCCCGCCTACCAAATCGGACCCAGAGTGACCCTGCCCACCAAATCGGACCCAGAGGTGCCATGCCCACCAAATCGGACCCAGTGGTGCCCCGCCCACCAAATCGGACCCAGAGATTCCCCGCCCACCAAATCGGTCCGAGAGGTGCCCCGCCCACCAAATGTGACCCAGAGGTGCCCCGCCCACCAAATGTGACCCAGAGTGACCCCGCCCACCAAATGTGACCCAGAGTGACCCCGCCCACCAAATGTGACCCAGAGTGACCCCGCCCACCAAATGTGACCCAGAGTGACCCCGCCCACCAAATGTGACCCAGAGTGACCCCGCCCACCAAATGTGACCCAGAGTGACCCCGCCCACCAATTGTGACCCAGAGTGACCCCGCCCACCAAATGTGACCCAGAGTGACCCCGCCCACCAAATGTGACCCAGAGTGACCCCGCCCACCAAATGTGACCCAGAGTGACCCCGCCCACCAAATGTGACCCAGAGTGACCCCGCCCACCAAATGTGACCCAGAGTGACCCCGCCCACCAAATGTGACCCAGAGTGACCCCGCCCACCAAATGTGACCCAGAGTGACCCCGCCCACCAAATGTGACCCAGAGTGACCCCGCCCACCAAATGTGACCCAGAGTGACCACGCCCACCAAATGTGACCCAGAGTGACCCCGCCCACCAAATGTGACCCAGAGTGACCCCGCTCACCAAATGTGACCCAGAGTGACCCCGCCCACCAAATGTGACCCAGAGTGACCCCGCCCACCAAATGTGACCCAGAGTGACCCCGCCCACCAAATGTGACCCAGAGTGACCCCGCCCACCAAATGTGACCCAGAGTGACCCCGCCCACCAAATCGGACCCAGAGTGACTCCGCCCACCAAATGTGACTCAGTGACCCCGCCCACCAAATGTGACCCAGAGTGACCCCGCCCACCAAATGTGACCCAGAGTGACCCCGCCCACCAAATGTGACCCAGAGTGACCCCGCCCACCAAATGTGACCCAGAGTGACCCCGCCCACCAAATGTGACCCAGAGTGACCCCGCCCACCAAATGTGACCCAGAGGTGCCTCGCCCACCAAATCTGACCCAGAGGTGCCCCGCCCACCAAATCTGACCCAGAGGTGCCCTGCCCACCAAATCTGACCGACGTGCCCTGCCCACCAAATCTGACCCAGAGGTGCTCTGCCCACCAAATCTGACCCAGAGTGGCCCCGCCCACCAAATCTGACCCAGAGTGGCCCCGCCCACCAAATCGGACCCAGAGTGGTCCCGTCTACCAAATCGGACACAGAGTGGCCCCGCCCACCAAATCATCCCCTGAGGGGCCCCGCCCACCAAACCAGCGCCTGAAGGGCACCCAAGTGTGAAAGTCTTGCAGGGGCAGCCCGGGCACCATTACAAAGCACTATCTGTAGTTCCTTCAGGAAATACCCATCTAGTTATAGTGCTTTGGGACAAAGCACTATATTGTTATTCCACCGTAGTCAACTTATTCTTCTTATTATTATTCAGTCCGCAATTAATGCGGCCCGAACCGCTGCACGCACAGACTCCAGTGAGGTGTCATTTCGAAGCCAGCGTTCCTGGCAGGTGTGCTAAGTATTTTTCGTGTCGATCGGATTTGTAGTTTTGGCGCAATTGGCATTTGAAAATTTCGTCTCAATGCATTTCAATGGGAAATTGTTCCAACAGTAAGGGATAATGGCTGATTTCTGAGGCAATTTCAAAATAACTGCCAACTGCCACCTGGCTGATGAGCTCATTGCTATGTGCAGTCAGACCCAGTTACTATGCCAACGCCTACGAACTCTACATGACCCCACCAGCACACAGTTTTGCCAGATAATATCAGCTCTTAAAGTGACCTACCCACCAAATTATTACCTGAGGTGTCCAGCCCACCAAATCTGACCCAGTGTGACCCCGTCCACCAAATCAGACCCAGAGGGTAAGTGCACCCCCGCCCTGTATGTGCAAAAGTAAGTGCACCCCCGCCCCGTGTGTGCAAAAGTATGTGCACCCCCGGTCCCGTGGGTGAAAAGTAAGTGCATCGTTGGTCCTGTGGGTGAAAAGTAAGTGCACCCCCGGTCCCGTGGGTGAAAAGTAAGTGCACCCCCGCTGCCATATGTAAAAAGTAAGTGCACCCCCGATCCCGTGTGTGAAAAGTAAATGCACCCTCGGTCCCGTGGGTGAAAAGTAAGTGCACCCTCGGTCCCGTGGGTGAAAAGTAAGTGCACCCCCGGTTCTGGGTGTGAAAAGTAAGTGCACCCCAGGTGTGCAAAATTAAGTGCACCCTCGGTCCCGTGGGTGAAAAGTAAGTGCACCCCCGGTCCCGGGTGGGAAAAGTAAGTGCACCCCCGGTCCCGGGTGTGAAAAGTAAGTGCACCCCCAGTCCCGTGGGTGAAAAGTAAGCGCACCCCAGGTCCCGTGGGTGAAAAGTAAGTGCACCCCGGTCCCGTGGGTGAAAAGTAAGTGCACTCCCGCTGCTATATGTGAAAAGTAAGTGCACCCCCGATCCCGTGTGTGAAAAGTAAGTGCACCCCCGTTCCCGTGTGTGAAAAGTAAGTGCACCCCCTATCCCGTGAGTGAAAACTAAGTGCACCCCCGGTCCCTTGGGTGAAAAGTAAGTGCACCCCCTATCCCGTGTGTGAAAAGTAAGTGCACTCTCAGTCCCGTGTGTGAAAAGTAAGCGCACCCCAGGTCCCATGGGTGAAAAGTAAGTGCACCCCCGGTCCCATGTGTGAAAAATAAGTGCACCCCAGGTCCCGTGGGTGAAAAGTAAGTGCACCCCCGGTTCTGGGTGTGAAAAGTAAGTGCACCCCCGATCCCGTGGCTGAAAAGTAAGTGCACCCCCGGTCCCGTGGGTGAAAAGTAAGTGCACCCTCGGTCCTGTGGGTGAAAAGTAAGTGCACCCCCGGTCCCGTGGGTGAAAAGTAAGTGCACCCCCGGTCCTGTGGGTGAAAAGTAAGTGCACCCCCTATCCTGTGAGTGAAAAGTAAGTGCACCCCCGCTGCCATATGTGAAAAGTAAGTGCACCCCCGATTCCGTGTGTGAAAAGTAAATGCACCCTCGGTCCCGTGGGTGAAAAGTAAGTGCACCCTCGTTCCAGTGGGTGAAAAGTAAGTGCACCCCCGGTCCCGTGTGTGAAAAGTAAGTGCACCCCCGGTCCCTTGGGTGAAAAGTAAGTGCACCCCCTATCCCGTGAGTGAAAAGTAAGTGCACCCCCGCTGCCATATGTGAAAAGTAAGTGCACCCCCGATCCCGTGTGTGAAAAGTAAATGCACCCTCGGTCCCGTGGGTGAAAAGTAAGTGCACCCCCGCTGCCATATGTGAAAAGTAAGTGCACCCCCGATCCCGTGTGTGAAAAGTAAGTGCACCCCCGCTGCCATATGTGAAAAGTAAGTGCACCCCCGATCCCGTGTGTGAAAAGTAAGTGCACTCTCGGTCCCTTGGGTAAAAAGTAAGTGCACCCCCTATCCCGTGAGTGAAAAGTAAGTGCACCCCCGCTGCCATATGTGAAAAGTAAGTGCACCCCCGATTCCGTGTGTGAAAAGTAAGTGCACCCTCGGTCCTGTGGGTGAAAAGTAAGTGCACCCCCGGTCCCATGTGTGAAAAGTAAGTGCACCCCCGGTCCCTTGGGTGAAAAGTAAGTGCACCCCCTATCCCGTGAGTGAAAAGTAAGTGCACCCCCGGTCCCGGGTGTGAAAAGTGCACCCTCGGTCCATTGGGTGAAAAGTAAGTGCACCCCCTGTCCCGTGAGTGAAAAGTAAGTGCACCCCTGCTGCCATATGTGAAAAGTAAGTGCACCCCCGATCCCGTGTGTGAAAAGTAAGTGCACCCCCGGTCCCGGGTGGGAAAAGTAAGTGCACCCCCGTTCCCGTGTGGGAAAAGTAAGTGCACCCCCGGTCCCAGGTGTGAAAAGTAAGTGCACCCCCGGTCCCGGGTGTGAAAAGTAAGTGCACCCCCGGTCCCGGGTGTGAAAAGTAAGTGCACCCCCGGTCCCGAGTGTGAAAAGTAAGCGCACCCCAGGTCACGTGGGTGAAAGGTAAGTGCTCCCCCGCCCCCCAAATCGGACCCTGAGGGGCCCCGCCCACCAAATCGGACCCTGAGGGGCCCCGCCCACCAAATCGGACCCTGAGGGGCCCCGCCCACCAAATCGGACCCTGAGGGGCCCCGCCAACCAAATCGGCCCCTGAGGGGTCCCGCCCACCAAATCGGCCCCTGAGGGGCCCCGCCCACCAAATCGGCCCCTGAGGTGCCCCGCCCACCAAATCGGACCCTGAGGGGCCCCGCCCACCATATCGGACCCTGAGGGGCCCCGCCCACCAAATCGGACCCTGAGGGGCCCCGTCCACCAAAACGGACCCTGAGGGGCCCCGCCCACCAAATCGGCCCCTGAGGGGCCCCACCCACCAAATCGGCCCCTGAGGGGCCCCGCCCACCAAGTCGGCCCCTGAGGGGCCCCGCCCACCAAGTCGGACCCTGAGGGGCCCCGCCCACCAAATCGGACCCTGAGGGGCCCCGCCCACCAAATCGGACCCTGAGGGGCCCCGTCCACCAAATCGGACCCTGAGGGACCCCACCCACCAAATCGGCCCCTAAGTGGCCCCGCCCACCAAATCGGCCCCTTAGGGGCCCCGCCCTCCAAATCGGCCCCTGAGGGGCCCCGCCAACCAAATCGGCCCCTGAGGGGCCCCGCGCACCAAATCAGCGCCTGAGGGGCACCGCCCACCAAATCGACCCCTGAGGGGCCCCGCCCACCAAATCGGCTCCTGAGGGGCCCCGCCCTGCAAATCGGACCCTGAGGGGCCCCGCCCACCAAATGTGACCCAGAGTGACCCCGCCCACCAAATGTGACCCAGAGTGACCCCGCCCACCAAATGTGACCCAGAGTGACCCCGCCCACCAAATGTGACCGAGTGACCCCGCCCACCAAATGTGACCCAGAGTGACCCCGCCCACCAAATGTGACCCAGAGTGACCCCGCCCACCAAATGTGACCCAGAGTGACCCCGCCCACCAAATGTGACCCAGAGTGACCCCGCCCACCAAATGTGACCCAGAGTGACCCCGCCCACCAAATGTGACCCAGAGTGACCCCGCCCACCAAATGTGACCCAGAGTGACCCCGCCCACCAAATGTGACCCAGAGTGACCCCGCCCACCAAATGTGACCCAGAGTGACCCCGCCCACCAAATGTGACTGAGTGACCCCGCCCACCAAATGTGACCCAGAGTGACCCCGCCCACCAAATGTGACCCAGAGTGACCCCGCCCACCAAATGTGACCCAGAGTGACCCCGCCCACCAAATGTGACCCAGAGTGACCCCGCCCACCAAATGTGACCCAGAGTGACCCCGCCCACCAAATGGGACCCAGAGTGACCCCGCCCACCAAATGTGACCCAGAGTGACCCCGCCCACCAAATGGGACCCAGAGTGACCCCGCCCACCAAATGGGACCCAGAGTGACCCCGCCCACCAAATGGGACCCAGAGTGACCCCGCCCACCAAATGGGACCCAGAGTGACCCCGCCCACCAAATGGGACCCAGAGTGACCCCGCCCACCAAATGGGACCCAGAGTGACCCCGCCCACCAAATGGGACCCAGAGTGACCCCGCCCACCAAATGGGACCCAGAGTGACCCCGCCCACCAAATGGGACCCAGAGTGACCCCGCCCACCAAATGGGACCCAGAGTGACCCCGCCCACCAAATGGGACCCAGAGTGACCCCGCCCACCAAATGGGACCCAGAGTGACCCCGCCCACCAAATGGGACCCAGAGTGACCCCGCCCACCAAATGGGACCCAGAGTGACCCCGCCCACCAAATGGGACCCAGAGTGACCCCGCCCACCAAATGGGACCCAGAGTGACCCCGCCCACCAAATGGGACCCAGAGTGACCCCGCCCACCAAATGGGACCCAGAGTGACCCCGCCCACCAAATGGGACCAAGAGTGACCCCGCCCACCAAATGGGACCCAGAGTGACCCCGCTCACCAGATCGTACCCAGAGTGACCCCGCCCACCAGATCGGACCCTGAGGGACCCCGCCCACCAGATCGGACCCTGAGGGACCCCGCCCACCAAATCGGACCCAGAGGGACCCCGCCCACCAAATCGGACCCAGAGTGACCCCGCCCACCAAATCGACCCAGAGTGACCCCGCCCACCAAATCGGACCCAGAGTGGCCCCGCCCACCAAATCAGACCCAGAGTGGCCCGCCTACCAAATCGGACCCAGAGTGACCCCGCCCACCAAATCGACCCAGAGTGACCCCGCCCACCAAATCGGACCCAGAGTGGCCCCGCCCACCAAATCGGACCCAGAGTGGCCCGCCTACCAAATCAGCACCTGAGGGACACCCAAGTGTGAAAGTCTTGCAGGGGCAGCCCGGGCACCATTCCAAAGCACTATCTGTAGTTCCTTCAGGAAATACCCATCTAGTATTATTATTGTAATCCGAACGTGGTTAACTTCATATTATTTTTAGGCTTTTTTCCGCAATTAATGCGGCCCGAACCGCTGCACGCACAGACTCCATTGAGGTGTCGTTTCAAAGCCAGCGTCCATGAGAGGTGTGCTAAGTATTTTTCGTGTCGATCCGATTTGTAGTTTTGGCGCAATATGCGTTTGAAAATTTTGTCTCAATGCATTTCAATGGGGAAATTGTTCCAATAGGGTATAATGGCTGATTTCTGAGGCAATTTCAAAATAACTGCCAACTGCCACCTGGCTGATTAGCTAATTGATATGCGCAATCAGACCCAGTTGCTATGCCAACGCCTACGAACTCTACATGACCCCACCAGGACACAGTTTTGCCAGATAATGTCAGCTCTTACAGTGACCCCGCCCACCAAATGTGACCCAGAGTGACCCCGCCCACCAAATGTGACCCAGAGTGACCCCGCCCACCAAATGTGACCCAGAGTGACCCCGCCCACCAAATGTGACCCAGAGTGACCCCGCCCACCAAATGTGACCCCGAGTGACCCCGCCCACCAAATGTGACCCCGAGTGACCCCGCCCACCAAATGTGACCCCCGAGTGACCCCGCCCACCAAATGTGACCCCGAGTGACCCCGCCCACCAAATGTGACCCAGAGTGACCCCGCCCACCAAATGTGACCCCGAGGTGCCCCGCCCACCAAATGTGACCCCGAGGTGCCCCGCCCACCAAATGTGACCCAGAGGTGCCCCGCCCACCAAATGTGACCCAGAGGTGCCCCGCCCACCAAATGTGACCCAGAGGTGTCCCGCCCACCAAATCGGACCCAGAGGTGTCCCGCCCACCAAATCGGACCCAGAGGTGCCCCGCCCACCAAATCGGACCCTGAGGTGCCCCGCCCACCAATTCAGACCCTGAGGTGCCCCGCCCACAAAATCCGACCCTGAGGGGCCCTGCCCACCAAATCGGACCCAGAGGGGCCCCGCCCACCAAATCGGACCCAGAGGGGCCCCGCCCACCAAGTTAAACCTAGAGGGGCCCCGCCCACCAAATAGGACCCAGAGCGGCCCCGCCAACCAAATCGGACCCAGAGCGGCCCCGCCCACCAAATCGTCCCGAGGGGCCCCGCCCACCATTTTGGCCTCTGAGGGGCTCCGCCCACCAAAACCAGCGCCTGAGGGGCACCCAAGAGTGAAAGTCTTGCACGGGCAGCCCGGGCACCATTCCAAAGCACTATCTGTAGTTCCTTCAGGAAATACCCATCTAGTTATAGTGCTTTTGTAAAAAGCACTATATTGTTATTCCCCCGTAGACAACTTATTATTATTATTATTATTATTATTCAGTCCGCGATTAATGCGGCCCGAACCGCTGCACGCACAGACTCCAGTGAGGTGTCATTTCGAAGCCAGCGTTCCCAAGAGGTGTGCTAAGTATTTTTCGTGTCGATCGGATTTGTAGTTTTGGCGCAATTTGCGTTTTTCCCCTGATTGGAATGCAATTTCTCTATGGGTAAATTTTCCTATAAGCTTATAATGGGCTGATTTCTGAGGCAATTTCAAACTAACTGCCAACTGCCACCTGGCTGATTAGCTCACTGCTATGTGCAGTCACACCCAGTTACTATGCCAACGAGTACGAACTCTACATGACCTCACTAGGACACAGTTTTGCCAGATAATATCAGCTCTTAAAGTGACCCGCACACCAAATCTGACCCTGAGGTGCCCAGTGCACCCCCGGTCCCGTGTGTGAAAAGTAAGTGCACCCCCGTTCCTGGTGTGAAAAGTAAGTGCACCCCGGTCCCATGTGTGTGAAAAGTAAGTGCACCCCAGGTCCCTTGTGTGAAAAGTAAGTGCACCCCGGTCCCATGTGTGTGAAAAGTAAGTGCACCCCGATCCCGTTTGTGAAAAGTAAGTGCACCCCCAGTCCCGTGGGTGAAAATTAAGTGCACCCCGGTCCCGTGTGTGAAAAGTAAGTGCACCCCCGGTCCTGAGTGTGAAAAGTAAGCGCACCCCAGGTCCCGTAAGTGAAAAGTAAGTGCACCCTCGGTCCTGTGGGTGAAAAGTAAGTGCATCCCTGGTCCCGTGTGTGAAAAATAAGTGCACCCTCGGTCCCGTGGGTGAAAAGTAAGTGCACCCCGGTCCCGTGGTTGAAAAGTAAGTGCACCCCCGGTCCCGTGGGTGAAAAGTAAGTGCACCCCCGGTCCCGTGGTTGAAAAGTAAGTGCACCCCCGGTCCCGTGGGTGAAAAGTAAGTGCACCCCCGGTCCCGTGAGTGAAAAGTAAGTGCACCCCTGGTCCCGTGTGTGAAAAGTAAGTGCACCCCCGTTCCTGGTGTGAAAAGTAAGTGCACCCCCGGTCCCTTGTGTGAAAAGTAAGTGCACCCCGGTCCCATGTGTGTGAAAAGTAAGTGCACCCCGATCCCGTTTGTGAAAAGTAAGTGCACCCCCGGTCCCGTGGGTGAAAATTAAGTGCACCCCCAGTCCCGTGGGTGAAAATTAAGTGCACCCCAGTCCCGTGTGTGAAAAGTAAGTGCACCCCCGGTCCTGAGTGTGAAAAGTAAGCGCACCCCAGGTCCCGTAAGTGAAAAGTAAGTGCACCCTCGGTCCCGTGGGTGAAAAGTAAGTGCACCCCGGTCCCAAGTGTGAAAAGTAAGTGCACCCCTGGTCCCGTGGGTGAAAAGTAAGTGCACCCAGGTCCCGTGTGTGAAAAAGTAAGTGTGCCCCCGCCCCCCAAATCGGACCCTGAGTGACCCCGCCCCCAAATCGGACCCCGAGTGACCCGGACCCCCGAATCGGACCCCGAGTGGCCCCGCCCCCCAAATTGGACCCAGAGTGACCCCGCCCACCAAATCTGACCCAGAGTGACCCCGCCCACCAAATCGGACCCAGAGTGACCCCGCCCACCAAATCGGACCCAGAGTGACCCCGCCCACCAAATCGGACCCAGAGTGACCCCGCCCACCAAATCGGACCCAGAGTGACCCCGCCCACCAAATCGGACCCAGAGGTGCCCCGCCCACCAAATCGGACCCAGAGGTGCCCCGCCCACCAAATCGGACCCAGAGGTGCCCCGCCCACCAAATCGGACCCAGAGGTGCCCCGCCCACCAAATCGGACCCAGAGTGACCCCGCCCACCAAATCGGACCCAGAGTGTCCCCGCCCACCAAATCGGACCCAGAGTGACCCCGCCCACCAAATCGGACCCAGAGTGACCCCGCCCACCAAATCGGACCCAGAGTGACCCCGCCCACCAAATCGCACCCAGAGTGACCCCGCCCACCAAATCGGACCCAGAGTGACCCCGCCCACCAAATCGGACCCAGAGTGACCCCGCCCACCAAATCGGACCCAGAGTGACCCCGCCCACCGAATCGGACCCAGAGTGACCCCGCCCACCGAATCGGACCCAGAGGTGCCCCGCCCACCGAATCGGACCCAGAGGTGCCCCGCCCACCGAATCGGACCCAGAGGTGCCCCGCCCACCGAATCGGACCCAGAGGTGCCCCGCCCACCGAATCGGACCCAGATGTGCCCCGCCCACCAAATCGGACCCAGAGGTGCCCCGCCCACCAAATCGGACCCTGAGGGGCCCCGCCCACCAAATCGGACCCGGAGGGGCCCCGCCCACCAAATCGGACCCGGAGGGGCCCCGCCCACCAAATCGGACCCGGAGGGGCCCCGCCCACCAAATCGGACCCAGAGTGACCCCGCCCACCAAATCGGACCCAGAGTGACCCCGCCCACCAAATCGGACCCAGAGTGAACCCGCCCACCAAATCGGACCCAGAGTGACCCCGCCCACCAAATCGGACCCAGAGTGACCCCGCCCACCAAATCGGACCCAGAGTGACCCCGCCCACCAAATCGGACCCAGAGTGACCCCGCCCACCAAATCCGACCCAGAGTGACCCCGCCCACCAAATCGGACCCAGTGTGACCCCGCCCACCAAATCGGACCCAGAGTGACCCCGCCCACCAAATCGGACCCTGAGTGACCCCGCCCACCAAATCGGACCCTGTGGGGCCCCATCCACCAAATCGGACCCTGAGGGACCCCGCCCACCAAGTCGGACCCAGAGTGACCCCGCCCACCAAATCGGACCCAGAGTGACCCCGCCCACCAAATCGGACCCAGAGTGACCCCGCCCACCAAATCGGACCCTGAGTGACCCCGCCCACCAAATCGGACCCTGTGGGGCCCCGTCCACCAAATCGGACTCTGAGGGACCCCTTCTACCAAATCGGACCCAGAGTGACCCCGCCCACCAAATCGGACCCAGAGTGACCCCGCCCATCAAATCGGACCCAGAGTGACCCCGCCCACCAAATCAGACCCTGTGGGGCCCCGTCCACCAAATCGGACCCTGAGGGACCCCTTCTACCAAATCGGACCCAGAGTGACCCCGCCCACCAAATCGGACCCAGAGTGACCCCGCCCACCAAATCGGACCCAGAGTGACCCCGCCCACCAAATCGGACCCAGAGTGACCCCGCCCACCAAATCGGACCCTGAGTGACCCCGCCCACCAAATCGGACCCTGTGGGGCCCCGTCCACCAAATCGGACCCTGAGGGACCCCTTCTACCAAATCGGACCCTGAGGGACCCCGTCCACCAAATCGGACCCTGAGGGACCCCCTCCACCAAATCGGACCCTGAGGGGCACCGTCCACCAAATCGGACCCTGAGGGGCCCCGCCCACCAAATTGGACCCTGAGGGGCCCCGCCCACCAAATCAGCACCTGAAGGGCACCCAAGTGTGAAAGTCTTGCAGGGGTAGCCCGGGCACCATTCCAAAGCACTATCTGTAGTTCCTTCAGGAAATACACATCTAGTATTATTATTGTAATCCGAACGTGGTAAACTTATTCAGTTTTTTTCCGCAATTAATGCGGCCTGAACCGCTGCACGCACAGACTCCAGTGAGGCGTCATTTCGAAGCCAGCGTCCACGAGAGGTGTGCTAAGTATTTTTCGTGTTGATTCGATTTGTAGTTTTTTTAAAAATTGCATTTAAAAAAAAAAAATTCCCATAGGAAATAATGGCGAACTTTCCATTACCCACAACTTAACCTTCCAAAGATGGCAGCTATGCAAATGTACGGTGTCCATTTTAGGACATGATCATTTATCAAAGTCAAACATCGGAATAAAGTGACTATGACACCCTCTCGTCCCGTGTGTGAAAAGTAAGTGTACCCCCGGTCCCGTGTGTGAAAAGTGCCCCCCCCCCGACCCCCAAATCGGACCCCGAGTGACCCCGCCCCACAAATCGGACTCCGAGTGACCGCGCCCACCAAATTGGACCCAGAGTAATCCCGCCCACCAAATCGGTCCCAGATTGACCCCGCCCACCAAATCGGACCCTGAGCGACCCCGCCCACCAAATCGGACCCCGAGTGACCCCGCCCACCAAATCGGGCCCAGATTGACCCCGCCCACCAAATCGGACCCAGAGTGACTCCACCCACCAAATGTGACTCAGAGTGACCCCGCCCACCAAATGTGACCCAGAGTGACCCCGCCCACCAAATGTGACCCAGAGTGACCCCGCCCACCAAATGTGACCCAGAGTGACCCCGCCCACCAATTGTGACCCAGAGTGACCCCACCCACCAAATGTGACCCAGAGTGACCCCGCCCACCAAATGTGACCCAGAGTGACCCCGCCCACCAAATGTGACCCAGAGTGACCCCGCCCACCAAATGTGACCCAGAGTGACCCCGCCCACCAAATGTGACCCAGAGTGACCCCGCCCACCAAATGTGACCCAGAGTGACCCCGCCCACCAAATGTGACCCAGAGTGACCCCGCCCACCAAATGTGACCCAGAGTGACCCCACCCACCAAATGTGACCCAGAGTGACCCCGCCCACCAAATGTGACCCAGAGTGACCCCGCCCACCAAATGTGACCCAGAGTGACCCCGCCCACCAAATGTGACCCAGAGTGACCCCGCCCACCAATTGTGACCCAGAGTGACCCCGCCCACCAAATGTGACCCAGAGTGACCCCGCCCACCAAATGTGACCCAGAGTGACCCCGCCCACCAAATGTGACCCAGAGTGACCCCGCCCACCAAATGTGACCCAGAGTGACCCCGCCCACCAAATGTGACCCAGAGTGACCCCGCCCACCAAATGTGACCCAGAGTGACCCCGCCCACCAAATGTGACCCAGAGTGACCCCGCCCACCAAATGTGACCCAGAGTGACCCCGCCCACCAAATGTGACCCAGAGTGACCCCGCCCACCAAATGTGACCCAGAGTGACCCCGCCCACCAAATGTGACCCAGAGTGACCCCGCTCACCAAATGTGACCCAGAGTGACCCCGCCCACCAAATGTGACCCAGAGTGACCCCGCCCACCAAATGTGACCCAGAGTGACCCCGCCCACCAAATGTGACCCAGAGTGACCCCGCCCACCAAATGTGACCCAGAGTGACCCCGCCCACCAAATCGGACCCAGAGTGACTCCGCCCACCAAATGTGACTCAGTGACCCCGCCCACCAAATGTGACCCAGAGTGACCCCGCCCACCAAATGTGACCCAGAGTGACCCCGCCCACCAAATGTGACCCAGAGTGACCCCGCCCACCAAATGTGACCCAGAGTGACCCCGCCCACCAAATGTGACCCAGAGTGACCCCGCCCACCAAATGTGACCCAGAGGTGCCTTGCCCACCAAATCTGACCCAGAGGTGCCCCGCCCACCAAATCTGACCCAGAGGTGCCCTGCCCACCAAATCTGACCGACGTGCCCTGCCCACCAAATCTGACCCAGAGGTGCTCTGCCCACCAAATCTGACCCAGAGTGGCCCCGCCCACCAAATCTGACCCAGAGTGGCCCCGCCCACCAAATCGGACCCAGAGTGGTCCCGTCTACCAAATCGGACACAGAGTGGCCCCGCCCACCAAATCATCCCCTGAGGGGCCCCGCCCACCAAACCAGCGCCTGAAGGGCACCCAAGTGTGAAAGTCTTGCAGGGGCAGCCCGGGCACCATTACAAAGCACTATCTGTAGTTCCTTCAGGAAATACCCATCTAGTTATAGTGCTTTGGGACAAAGCACTATATTGTTATTCCACCGTAGTCAACTTATTCTTCTTATTATTATTCAGTCCGCAATTAATGCGGCCCGAACCGCTGCACGCACAGACTCCAGTGAGGTGTCATTTCGAAGCCAGCGTTCCTGGCAGGTGTGCTAAGTATTTTTCGTGTCGATCGGATTTGTAGTTTTGGCGCAATTGGCGTTTGAAAATTTCGTCTCAATGCATTTCAATGGGAAATTGTTCCAACAATAAGGGATAATGGCTGATTTCTGAGGCAATTTCAAAATAACTGCCAACTGCCACCTGGCTGATGAGCTCATTGCGATGTGCAGTCAGACCCAGTTACTATGCCAACGCCTACGAACTCTACATGACCCCACCAGCACACAGTTTTGCCAGATAATATCAGCTCTTAAAGTGACCCCGCCCACCAAATTATTACCTGAGGTGTCCAGCCCACCAAATCTGACCCAGTGTGACCCCGTCCACCAAATCAGACCCAGAGGGTAAGTGCACCCCCGCCCTGTATGTGCAAAAGTAAGTGCACCCCCGCCCCGTGTGTGCAAAAGTATGTGCACCCCCGGTCCCGTGGGTGAAAAGTAAGTGCATCGTTGGTCCTGTGGGTGAAAAGTAAGTGCACCCCCGGTCCCGTGGGTGAAAAGTAAGTGCACCCCCGCTGCCATATGTAAAAAGTAAGTGCACCCCCGATCCCGTGTGTGAAAAGTAAATGCACCCTCGGTCCCGTGGGTGAAAAGTAAGTGCACCCCCGGTTCTGGGTGTGAAAAGTAAGTGCACCCCAGGTGTGCAAAATTAAGTGCACCCTCGGTCCCGTGGGTGAAAAGTAAGTGCACCCCCGGTCCCGGGTGGGAAAAGTAAGTGCACCCCCGGTCCCGGGTGTGAAAAGTAAGTGCACCCCCAGTCCCGTGGGTGAAAAGTAAGCGCACCCCAGGTCCCGTGGGTGAAAAGTAAGTGCACCCCGGTCCCGTGGGTGAAAAGTAAGTGCACTCCCGCTGCTATATGTGAAAAGTAAGTGCACCCCCGATCCCGTGTGTGAAAAGTAAGTGCACCCCCGTTCCCGTGTGTGAAAAGTAAGTGCACCCCCTATCCCGTGAGTGAAAACTAAGTGCACCCCCGGTCCCTTGGGTGAAAAGTAAGTGCACCCCCTATCCCGTGTGTGAAAAGTAAGTGCACTCTCAGTCCCGTGTGTGAAAAGTAAGCGCACCCCAGGTCCCATGGGTGAAAAGTAAGTGCACCCCCGGTCCCATGTGTGAAAAATAAGTGCACCCCAGGTCACGTGGGTGAAAAGTAAGTGCACCCCCGGTTCTGGGTGTGAAAAGTAAGTGCACCCCCGATCCCGTGGCTGAAAAGTAAGTGCACCCCCGGTCCCGTGGGTGAAAAGTAAGTGCACCCTCGGTCCTGTGGGTGAAAAGTAAGTGCACCCCCGGTCCCGTGGGTGAAAAGTAAGTGCACCCACGGTCCTGTGGGTGAAAAGTAAGTGCACCCCCTATCCTGTGAGTGAAAAGTAAGTGCACCCCCGCTGCCATATGTGAAAAGTAAGTGCACCCCCGATTCCGTGTGTGAAAAGTAAATGCACCCTCGGTCCCGTGGGTGAAAAGTAAGTGCACCCTCGGTCCAGTGGGTGAAAAGTAAGTGCACCCCCGGTCCCGTGTGTGAAAAGTAAGTGCACCCCCGGTCCCTTGGGTGAAAAGTAAGTGCACCCCCTATCCCGTGAGTGAAAAGTAAGTGCACCCCCGCTGCCATATGTGAAAAGTAAGTGCACCCCCGATCCCGTGTGTGAAAAGTAAATGCACCCTCGGTCCCGTGGGTGAAAAGTAAGTGCACCCCCGCTGCCATATGTGAAAAGTAAGTGCACCCCCGATCCCGTGTGTGAAAAGTAAGTGCACCCCCGCTGCCATATGTGAAAAGTAAGTGCACCCCCGATCCCGTGTGTGAAAAGTAAGTGCACTCTCGGTCCCTTGAGTGAAAAGTAAGTGCACCCCCTATCCCGTGAGTGAAAAGTAAGTGCACCCCCGCTGCCATATGTGAAAAGTAAGTGCACCCCCGATTCCGTGTGTGAAAAGTAAGTGCACCCTCGGTCCTGTGGGTGAAAAGTAAGTGCACCCCCGGTCCCATGTGTGAAAAGTAAGTGCACCCCCGGTCCCTTGGGTGAAAAGTAAGTGCACCCCCTATCCCGTGAGTGAAAAGTAAGTGCACCCCCGGTCCCGGGTGTGAAAAGTAAGTGCACCCTCGGTCCATTGGGTGAAAAGTAAGTGCACCCCCTGTCCCGTGAGTGAAAAGTAAGTGCACCCCTGCTGCCATATGTGAAAAGTAAGTGCACCCCCGATCCCGTGTGTGAAAAGTAAGTGCACCCCCGGTCCCGGGTGGGAAAAGTAAGTGCACCCCCGTTCCCGTGTGTGAAAAGTAAGTGCACCCCCGGTCCCGGGTGTGAAAAGTAAGTGCACCCCCGGTCCCGGGTGTGAAAAGTAAGTGCACCCCCGGTCTCGAGTGTGAAAAGTAAGCGCACCCCAGGTCACGTGGGTGAAAGGTAAGTGCTCCCCCGCCCCCCAAATCGGACCCTGAGGGGCCCCGCCCACCAAATCGGACCCTGAGGGGCCCCGCCCACCAAATCGGACCCTGAGGGGCCCCGCCCACCAAATCGGACCCTGAGGGGCCCCGCCAACCAAATCGGCCCCTGAGGGGTCCCGCCCACCAAATCGGCCCCTGAGGGGCCCCGTCCACCAAATCGGCCCCTGAGGTGCCCCGCCCACCAAATCGGACCCTGAGGGGCCCCGCCCACCATATCGGACCCTGAGGGGCCCCGCCCACCAAATCGGACCCTGAGGGGCCCCGTCCACCAAAACGGACCCTGAGGGGCCCCGCCCACCAAATCGGACCCTGAGGGGCCCCGTCCACCAAAACGGACCCTGAGGGGCCCCGCCCACCAAATCGGCCCCTGAGGGGCCCCACCCACCAAATCGGCCCCTGAGGGGCCCCGCCCACCAAGTCAGACCCTGAGGGGCCCCGCCCACCAAATCGGACCCTGAGGGGCCCCGTCCACCAAATCGGACCCTGAGGGACCCCACCCACCAAATCGGCCCCTAAGTGGCCCCGCCCACCAAATCGGACCCTGAGGGGCCCCGCCCACCAAATCGGCCCCTGAGGGGTCCCACCCACCAAATCGGCCCCTGAGGGGCCCCGCCCACCAAATCGGCCCCTGAGGTGCCCCGCCCACCAAATCGGACCCTGAGGGGCCCCGCCCACCATATCGGACCCTGAGGGGCCCCGCCCACCAAATCGGACCCTGAGGGGCCCCGTCCACCAAAACGGACCCTGAGGGGCCCCGCCCACCAAATCGGCCCCTGAGGGGCCCCACCCACCAAATCGGCCCCTGAGGGGCCCCGCCCACCAAGTCAGACCCTGAGGGGCCCCGCCCACCAAATCGGACCCTGAGGGGCCCCGTCCACCAAATCGGACCCTGAGGGACCCCACCCACCAAATCGGCCCCTAAGTGGCGCCGCCCACCAAATCGGCCCCTTAGGGGCCCCGCCCTCCAAATCGGCCCCTGAGGGGCCCCGCCAACCAAATCGGCCCCTGAGGGGCCCCGCGCACCAAATCAGCGCCTGAGGGGCACCGCCCACCAAATCGACCCCTGAGGGGCCCCGCCCACCAAATTGTCCCCTAAGGGGCCCCGCCCACCAAATCGGCTCCTGAGGGGCCCCGCCCACCAAATCGGCCCCTGAGGGGCCCCGCCCACCAAATCGGCCCCTGAGGGGCCCCGCCCACCAAATCGGACCCTGAGGGGCCCCGCCCACCAAATGTGACCCAGAGTGACCCCGCCCACCAAATGTGACCCAGAGTGACCCCGCCCACCAAATGTGACCCAGAGTGACCCCGCCCACCAAATGTGACCGAGTGACCCCGCCCACCAAATGTGACCCAGAGTGACCCCGCCCACCAAATGTGACCCAGAGTGACCCCGCCCACCAAATGTGACCCAGAGTGACCCCGCCCACCAAATGTGACCCAGAGTGACCCCGCCCACCAAATGTGACCCAGAGTGACCCCGCCCACCAAATGTGACCCAGAGTGACCCCGCCCACCAAATGTGACCCAGAGTGACCCCGCCCACCTAATGTGAGTGAGTGACCCCGCCCACCAAATGTGACCCAGAGTGACCCCGCCCACCAAATGTGACCCAGAGTGACCCCGCCCACCAAATGTGACCCAGAGTGACCCCGCCCACCAAATGTGACCCAGAGTGACCCCGCCCACCAAATGTGACCCAGAGTGACCCCGCCCACCAAATGTGAACCAGAGTGACCCCACCCACCAAATGTGACCCAGAGTGACCCCGCCCACCAAATGTGACCCAGAGTGACCCCGCCCACCAAATGTGACCCAGAGTGACCCCGCCCACCAAATGGGACCCAGAGTGACCCCGCCCACCAAATGGGACCCAGAGTGACCCCGCCCACCAAATGGGACCCAGAGTGACCCCGCCCACCAAATGGGACCCAGAGTGACCCCGCCCACCAAATGGGACCCAGAGTGACCCCGCCCACCAAATGGGACCCAGAGTGACCCCGCCCACCAAATGGGACCCAGAGTGACCCCGCCCACCAAATGGGACCCAGAGTGACCCCGCCCACCAAATGGGACCCAGAGTGACCCCGCCCACCAAATGGGACCCAGAGTGACCCCGCTCACCAAATCGGACCCAGAGTGACCCCGCTCACCAAATCGGACCCAGAGTGACCCCGCCCACCAGATCGGACCCTGAGGGACCCCGCCCACCAGATCGGACCCTGAGGGACCCCGCCCACCAAATCGGACCCAGAGTGACCCCGCCCACCAAATCGAACCCAGAGTGACCCCGCCCACCAAATCGACCCAGAGTGACCCCGCCCACCAAATCGGACCCAGAGTGGCCCCGCCCACCAAATCGGACCCAGAGTGGCCCCGCCCACCAAATCAGCACCTGAGGGACACCCAAGTGTGAAAGTCTTGCAGGGGCAGCCCGGGCACCATTCCAAAGCACTATCTGTAGTTCCTTCAGGAAATACCCATCTAGTATTATTATTGTAATCCGAACGTGGTAAACTTATTCAGTTTTTTTCCGCAATTAATGCGGCCTGAACCGCTGCACGCACAGACTCCAGTGAGGCGTCATTTCGAAGCCAGCGTCCACGAGAGGTGTGCTAAGTATTTTTCGTGTTGATTCGATTTGTAGTTTTTTTAAAAATTGCATTTAAAAAAAAAAAATTCCCATAGGAAATAATGGCGAACTTTCCATTACCCACAACTTAACCTTCCAAAGATGGCAGCTATGCAAATGTACGGTGTCCATTTTAGGACATGATCATTTATCAAAGTCAAACATCGGAATAAAGTGACTATGACACCCTCTCGTCCCGTGTGTGAAAAGTAAGTGTACCCCCGGTCCCGTGTGTGAAAAGTGCCCCCCCCCCGACCCCCAAATCGGACCCCGAGTGACCCCGCCCCACAAATCGGACTCCGAGTGACCGCGCCCACCAAATTGGACCCAGAGTAATCCCGCCCACCAAATCGGTCCCAGATTGACCCCGCCCACCAAATCGGACCCTGAGCGACCCCGCCCACCAAATCGGACCCCGAGTGACCCCGCCCACCAAATCGGGCCCAGATTGACCCCGCCCACCAAATCGGACCCAGAGTGACTCCACCCACCAAATGTGACTCAGAGTGACCCCGCCCACCAAATGTGACCCAGAGTGACCCCGCCCACCAAATGTGACCCAGAGTGACCCCGCCCACCAAATGTGACCCAGAGTGACCCCGCCCACCAATTGTGACCCAGAGTGACCCCACCCACCAAATGTGACCCAGAGTGACCCCGCCCACCAAATGTGACCCAGAGTGACCCCATCCACCAAATGTGACCCAGAGTGACCCCGCCCACCAAATGTGACCCAGAGTGACCCCGCCCACCAAATGTGACCCAGAGTGACCCCGCCCACCAAATGTGACCCAGAGTGACCCCGCACACAAAATGTGACCCAGAGTGACCCCGCCCACCAAATGTGACCCAGAGTGACCCCGCCCACCAAATGTGACCCAGAGTGACCCCGCCCACCAAATGTGACCCAGAGTGACCCCGCCCACCAAATGTGACCCAGAGTGACCCCGCCCACCAAATGTGACCCAGAGTGACCCCGCCCACCAAATGTGACCCAGAGTGACCCCGCCCACCAAATGTGACCCAGAGTGACCCCGCCCACCAAATCGGACCCAGAGTGACCCCGCCCACCAAATCGGACCCAGAGTGACTCCGCCCACCAAATGTGACTCAGAGTGACCCCGCCCACCAAATGTGACCCAGAGTGACCCCGCCCACCAAATGTGACCCAGAGTGACCCCGCCCACCAAATGTGACCCAGAGTGACCCCGCCCACCAATTGTGACCCAGAGTGACCCCGCCCACCAAATGTGACCCAGAGTGACCCCGCCCACCAAATGTGACCCAGAGTGACCCCGCCCACCAAAGGTGACCCAGAGTGACCCCGCCCACCAAATGTGACCCAGAGTGACCCCGCTCACCAAATGTGACCCAGAGTGACCCCGCCCACCAAATGTGACCCAGAGTGACCCCGCCCACCAAAGGTGACCCAGAGTGACCCCGCCCACCAAAGGTGACCCAGAGTGACCCCGCCCACCAAATGTGACCCAGAGTGACCCCGCCCACCAAATGTGACCCAGAGTGACCCCGCCCACCAAATGTGACCCAGAGTGACCCCGCCCACCAAAGGTGACCCAGAGTGACCCCGCCCACCAAAGGTGACCCAGAGTGACCCCGCCCACCAAATGTGACCCAGAGTGACCCCGCCCACCAAATGTGACCCCGCCCAACAAATGTGACCCCGCCCACCAAATCGGACCGCGAGTGGCCCCGCCCACCAAATCGGACCCAGAGGTGCCCCGCCCACCAAATCGGACCCAGAGTGACCCCGCCCACCAAATCGGACCCAGAGTGACCCCGCCCACCAAATCTGACCCAGAGTGACCCCGCCCACCAAATGTGACTCAGAGTGACCCCGCCCACCAAATGTGACCCAGAGTGACCCCGCCCACCAAAACGGACCCAGAGTGACCCCCGCCCACCAAATCGGACCCAGAGTGACTCCGCCCACCCAATGTGACTCAGAGTGACCCCGCCCACCAAATGTGACCCAGAGTGACCCCGCCCACCAAATGTGACCCAGAGTGACCCCGCCCACCAAATGTGACCCAGAGTGACCCCGCCCACCAAATGTGACCCAGAGTGACCCCGCCCACCAAATGTGACCTAGAGTGACCCCGCCCACCAAATTTGACCCAGAGTGACCCCGCCCACCAAATGTGACCCAGAGTGACCCCGCCCACCAAATGTGACCCAGAGTGACCCCGCCCACCAAATGTGACCCAGAGTGACCCCGCCCACCAAATGTGACCCAGAGTGACCCCGCTCACCAAATGTGACCCAGAGTGACCCCGCCCACCAAAGGTGACCCAGATTGACCCCACCCACCAAATGTGACCCAGAGTGACCCCGCCCACCAAATGTGACCCAGAGTGACCCCGCCCACCAAAGGTGACCCAGAGTGACCCCGCCCACCAAATGTGACCCAGAGTGACCCCGCCCACCAAATGTGACCCAGAGTGACCCCGCCCACCAAATGTGACCCCGCCCACCAAATGTGACCCCGCCCACCAAATCGGACCGCGAGTGGCCCCGCCCACCAAATCGGACCCAGAGGTGCCCCGCCCACCAAATCGGACCCAGAGTGACCCCGCCCACCAAATCGGACCCAGAGTGACCCCGCCCACCAAATCGGACCCAGAGTGACCCCGCCCACCAAATGTGACCCAGAGTGACCCCGCCCACAAAATGTGACCCAGAGTGACCCCGCCCACCAAATGTGACCCAGAGTGACCCCGCCCACCAAATGTGACCCAGAGTGACCCCGCCCACAAAATGTGACCCAGAGTGACCCCGCCCACCAAATGTGACCCAGAGTGACCCCGCCCACCAAATGTGACCCAGAGTGACCCCGCCCACCAAATCTGACCCAGAGTGACCCCGCCCACCAAATGTGACCCAGAGTGACCCCGCCCACCAAATCGGACCCAGAGTGACCCCGCCCACCAAATCGGACCCAGAGTGACTCCACCCACCAAATGTGACTCAGAGTGACCCCGCCCACCAAATGTGACCCAGAGTGACCCCGCCCACCAAATGTGACCCAGAGTGACCCCGCCCACCAATTGTGACCCAGAGTGACCCCACCCACCAAATGTGACCCAGAGTGACCCCGCCCACCAAATGTGACCCAGAGTGACCCCGCCCACCAAATGTGACCCAGAGTGACCCCGCCCACCAAATGTGACCCAGAGTGACCCCGCTCACCAAATGTGACCCAGAGTGACCCCGCCCACAAAATGTGACCCAGAGTGACCCCGCCCACAAAATGTGACCCAGAGTGACCCCGCCCACCAAATGTGACCCAGAGTGACCCCGCCCACCAAATGTGACCCAGAGTGACCCCGCCCACCAAATGTGACCCAGAGTGACCCCGCCCACCAAATGTGACCCAGAGTGACCCCGCCCACCAAATGTGACCCAGAGTGACCCCGCCCACCAAATGTGACCCAGAGTGACCCCGCCCACCAAATCGGACCCAGAGTGACCCCGCCCACCAAATCGGACCCAGAGTGACTCCGCCCACCAAATGTGACTCAGAGTGACCCCGCCCACCAAATGTGACCCAGAGTGACCCCGCCCACCAAATGTGACCCAGAGTGACCCCGCCCACCAAATGTGACCCAGAGTGACCCCGCCCACCAATTGTGACCCAGAGTGACCCCACCCACCAAATGTGACCCAGAGTGACCCCGCCCACCAAATGTGACCCAGAGTGACCCCGCCCACCAAAGGTGACCCAGAGTGACCCCGCCCACCAAATGTGACCCAGAGTGACCCCGCTCACCAAATGTGACCCAGAGTGACCCCGCCCACCAAATGTGACCCAGAGTGACCCCGCCCACCAAAGGTGACCCAGAGTGACCCCGCCCACCAAAGGTGACCCAGAGTGACCCCACCCACCAAATGTGACCCAGAGTGACCCCGCCCACCAAATGTGACCCAGAGTGACCCCGCCCACCAAATGTGACCCAGAGTGACCCCGCCCACCAAAGGTGACCCAGAGTGACCCCGCCCACCAAAGGTGACCCAGAGTGACCCCGCCCACCAAAGGTGACCCAGAGTGACCCCGCCCACCAAATGTGACCCCGCCCACCAAATGTGACCCCGCCCACCAAATCGGACCGCGAGTGGCCCCGCCCACCAAATCGGACCCAGAGGTGCCCCGCCCACCAAATCGGACCCAGAGTGACCCCGCCCACCAAATCGGACCCAGAGTGACCCCGCCCACCAAATCTGACCCAGAGTGACCCCGCCCACCAAATGTGACCCAGAGTGACCCCGCCCACCAAATGTGACTCAGAGTGACCCCGCCCACCAAATGTGACCCAGAGTGACCCCGCCCACCAAATCGGACCCAGAGTGACCCCCGCCCACCAAATCGGACCCAGAGTGACTCCGCCCACCCAATGTGACTCAGAGTGACCCCGCCCACCAAATGTGACCCAGAGTGACCCCGCCCACCAAATGTGACCCAGAGTGACCCCGCCCACCAAATGTGACCCAGAGTGACCCCGCCCACCAAATGTGACCCAGAGTGACCCCGCCCACCAAATGTGACCCAGAGTGACCCCGCCCACCAAATGTGACCTAGAGTGACCCCACCCACCAAATGTGACCCAGAGTGACCCCGCCCACCAAATGTGACCCAGAGTGACTCCACCCACCAAATGTGACTCAGAGTGACCCCGCCCACCAAATGTGACCCAGAGTGACCCCGCCCACCAAATGTGACCCAGAGTGACCCCGCCCACCAAATGTGACCCAGAGTGACCCCGCCCACCAATTGTGACCCAGAGTGACCCCACCCACCAAATGTGACCCAGAGTGACCCCGCCCACCAAATGTGACCCAGAGTGACCCCGCCCACCAAAGGTGACCCAGAGTGACCCCGCCCACCAAATGTGACCCAGAGTGACCCCGCTCACCAAATGTGACCCAGAGTGACCCCGCCCACCAAATGTGACCCAGAGTGACCCCGCCCACCAAAGGTGACCCAGAGTGACCCCGCCCACCAAAGGTGACCCAGAGTGACCCCACCCACCAAATGTGACCCAGAGTGACCCCGCCCACCAAATGTGACCCAGAGTGACCCCGCCCACCAAATGTGACCCAGAGTGACCCCGCCCACCAAATGTGACCCAGAGTGACCCCGCCCACCAAAGGTGACCCAGAGTGACCCCGCCCACCAAATGTGACCCAGAGTGACCCCGCCCACCAAATGTGACCCCGCCCAACAAATGTGACCCCGCCCACCAAATCGGACCGCGAGTGGCCCCGCCCACCAAATCGGACCCAGAGGTGCCCCGCCCACCAAATCGGACCCAGAGTGACCCCGCCCACCAAATCGGACCCAGAGTGACCCCGCCCACAAAATCTGACCCAGAGTGACCCCGCCCACCAAATGTGACCCAGAGTGACCCCGCCCACCAAATGTGACTCAGAGTGACCCCGCCCACCAAATGTGACCCAGAGTGACCCCGCCCACCAAAACGGACCCAGAGTGACCCCCGCCCACCAAATCGGACCCAGAGTGACTCCGCCCACCCAATGTGACTCAGAGTGACCCCGCCCACCAAATGTGACCCAGAGTGACCCCGCCCACCAAATGTGACCCAGAGTGACCCCGCCCACCAAATGTGACCCAGAGTGACCCCGCCCACCAAATGTGACCCAGAGTGACCCCGCCCACCAAATGTGACCTAGAGTGACCCCGCCCACCAAATTTGACCCAGAGTGACCCCGCCCACCAAATGTGACCCAGAGTGACCCCGCCCACCAAATGTGACCCAGAGTGACCCCGCCCACCAAATGTGACCCAGAGTGACCCCGCCCACCAAATGTGACCCAGAGTGACCCCGCTCACCAAATGTGACCCAGAGTGACCCCGCCCACCAAAGGTGACCCAGATTGACCCCGCCCACCAAATGTGACCCAGAGTGACCCCGCCCACCAAATGTGACCCAGAGTGACCCCGCCCACCAAAGGTGACCCAGAGTGACCCCGCCCACCAAATGTGACCCAGAGTGACCCCGCCCACCAAATGTGACCCAGAGTGACCCCGCCCACCAAATGTGACCCCGCCCACCAAATGTGACCCCGCCCACCAAATCGGACCGCGAGTGGCCCCGCCCACCAAATCGGACCCAGAGGTGCCCCGCCCACCAAATCGGACCCAGAGTGACCCCGCCCACCAAATCGGACCCAGAGTGACCCCGCCCACCAAATCGGACCCAGAGTGACCCCGCCCACCAAATGTGACCCAGAGTGACCCCGCCCACAAAATGTGACCCAGAGTGACCCCGCCCACCAAATGTGACCCAGAGTGACCCCGCCCACCAAATGTGACCCAGAGTGACCCCGCCCACAAAATGTGACCCAGAGTGACCCCGCCCACCAAATGTGACCCAGAGTGACCCCGCCCACCAAATGTGACCCAGAGTGACCCCGCCCACCAAATGTGACCCAGAGTGACCCCGCCCACCAAATGTGACCCAGAGTGACCCCGCCCACCAAATCGGACCCAGAGTGACCCCGCCCACCAAATCGGACCCAGAGTGACTCCACCCACCAAATGTGACTCAGAGTGACCCCGCCCACCAAATGTGACCCAGAGTGACCCCGCCCACCAAATGTGACCCAGAGTGACCCCGCCCACCAATTGTGACCCAGAGTGACCCCGCCCACCAAATGTGACCCAGAGTGACCCCGCCCACCAAATGTGACCCAGAGTGACCCCGCCCACCAAATGTGACCCAGAGTGACCCCGCCCACCAAATGTGACCCAGAGTGACCCCGCCCACCAAATGTGACCCAGAGTGACCCCGCCCACCAAATGTGACCCAGAGTGACCCCGCCCACAAAATGTGACCCAGAGTGACCCCGCCCACCAAATGTGACCCAGAGTGACCCCGCCCACCAAATGTGACCCAGAGTGACCCCGCCCACCAAATGTGACCCAGAGTGACCCCGCCCACCAAATGTGACCCAGAGTGACCCCGCCCACCAAATCGGACCCAGAGTGACCCCGCCCACCAAATCGGACCCAGAGTGACTCCACCCACCAAATGTGACTCAGAGTGACCCCGCCCACCAAATGTGACCCAGACTGACCCCACCCACCAAATGTGACCCAGAGTGACCCCGCCCACCAAATGTGACCCAGAGTGACCCCGCCCACCAAATGTGACCCAGAGTGACCCCGCCCACCAAATGTGACCCAGAGTGACCCCGCCCACCAAAGGTGACCCAGAGTGACCCCGCCCACCAAAGGTGACCCAGAGTGACCCCGCCCACCAAATGTGACCCAGAGTGACCCCGCCCACCAAATGTGACCCCGCCCACCAAATGTGACCCCGCCCACCAAATCGGACCGCGAGTGGCCCCGCCCACCAAATCGGACCCAGAGGTGCCCCGCCCACCAAATCGGACCCAGAGTGACCCCGCCCACCAAATCGGACCCAGAGTGACCCCGCCCACCAAATCTGACCCAGAGTGACCCCGCCCACCAAATGTGACCCAGAGTGACCCCGCCCACCAAATGTGACTCAGAGTGACCCCGCCCACCAAATGTGACCCAGAGTGACCCCGCCCACCAAATCGGACCCAGAGTGACCCCCGCCCACCAAATCGGACCCAGAGTGACTCCGCCCACCCAATGTGACTCAGAGTGACCCCGCCCACCAAATGTGACCCAGAGTGACCCCGCCCACCAAATGTGACCCAGAGTGACCCCGCCCACCAAATGTGACCCAGAGTGACCCCGCCCACCAAATGTGACCCAGAGTGACCCCGCCCACCAAATGTGACCTAGAGTGACCCCACCCACCAAATGTGACCCAGAGTGACCCCGCCCACCAAATGTGACCCAGAGTGACTCCACCCACCAAATGTGACTCAGAGTGACCCCGCCCACCAAATGTGACCCAGAGTGACCCCGCCCACCAAATGTGACCCAGAGTGACCCCGCCCACCAAATGTGACCCAGAGTGACCCCGCCCACCAATTGTGACCCAGAGTGACCCCGCCCACCAAATGTGACCCAGAGTGACCCCGCCCACCAAATGTGACCCAGAGTGACCCCGCCCACCAAAGGTGACCCAGAGTGACCCCGCCCACCAAATGTGACCCAGAGTGACCCCGCTCACCAAATGTGACCCAGAGTGACCCCGCCCACCAAATGTGACCCAGAGTGACCCCGCCCACCAAAGGTGACCCAGAGTGACCCCGCCCACCAAAGGTGACCCAGAGTGACCCCGCCCACCAAATGTGACCCAGAGTGACCCCGCCCACCAAATGTGACCCAGAGTGACCCCGCCCACCAAATGTGACCCAGAGTGACCCCGCCCACCAAAGGTGACCCAGAGTGACCCCGCCCACCAAAGGTGACCCAGAGTGACCCCGCCCACCAAATGTGACCCAGAGTGACCCCGCCCACCAAATGTGACCCCGCCCAACAAATGTGACCCCGCCCACCAAATCGGACCGCGAGTGGCCCCGCCCACCAAATCGGACCCAGAGGTGCCCCGCCCACCAAATCGGACCCAGAGTGACCCCGCCCACCAAATCGGACCCAGAGTGACCCCGCCCACCAAATCTGACCCAGAGTGACCCCGCCCACCAAATGTGACCCAGAGTGACCCCGCCCACCAAATGTGACTCAGAGTGACCCCGCCCACCAAATGTGACCCAGAGTGACCCCGCCCACCAAAACGGACCCAGAGTGACCCCCGCCCACCAAATCGGACCCAGAGTGACTCCGCCCACCCAATGTGACTCAGAGTGACCCCGCCCACCAAATGTGACCTAGAGTGACCCCGCCCACCAAATGTGACCCAGAGTGACCCCGCCCACCAAATGTGACCCAGAGTGACCCCGCCCACCAAATGTGACCCAGAGTGACCCCGCCCACCAAATGTGACCTAGAGTGACCCCGCCCACCAAATTTGACCCAGAGTGACCCCGCCCACCAAATGTGACCCAGAGTGACCCCGCCCACCAAATGTGACCCAGAGTGACCCCGCCCACCAAATGTGACCCAGAGTGACCCCGCCCACCAAATGTGACCCAGAGTGACCCCGCTCACCAAATGTGACCCAGAGTGACCCCGCCCACCAAAGGTGACCCAGATTGACCCCGCCCACCAAATGTGACCCAGAGTGACCCCGCCCACCAAATGTGACCCAGAGTGACCCCGCCCACCAAAGGTGACCCAGAGTGACCCCGCCCACCAAATGTGACCCAGAGTGACCCCGCCCACCAAATGTGACCCAGAGTGACCCCGCCCACCAAATGTGACCCCGCCCACCAAATGTGACCCCGCCCACCAAATCGGACCGCGAGTGGCCCCGCCCACCAAATCGGACCCAGAGGTGCCCCGCCCACCAAATCGGACCCAGAGTGACCCCGCCCACCAAATCGGACCCAGAGTGACCCCGCCCACCAAATCGGACCCAGAGTGACCCCGCCCACCAAATGTGACCCAGAGTGACCCCGCCCACAAAATGTGACCCAGAGTGACCCCGCCCACCAAATGTGACCCAGAGTGACCCCGCCCACCAAATGTGACCCAGAGTGACCCCGCCCACAAAATGTGACCCAGAGTGACCCCGCCCACCAAATGTGACCCAGAGTGACCCCGCCCACCAAATGTGACCCAGAGTGACCCCGCCCACCAAATCTGACCCAGAGTGACCCCGCCCACCAAATGTGACCCAGAGTGACCCCGCCCACCAAATCGGACCCAGAGTGACCCCGCCCACCAAATCGGACCCAGAGTGACTCCGCCCACCAAATGTGACTCAGAGTGACCCCGCCCACCAAATGTGACCCAGAGTGACCCCGCCCACCAAATGTGACCCAGAGTGACCCCGCCCACCAATTGTGACCCAGAGTGACCCCACCCACCAAATGTGACCCAGAGTGACCCCGCCCACCAAATGTGACCCAGAGTGACCCCGCCCACCAAATGTGACCCAGAGTGACCCCGCCCACCAAATGTGACCCAGAGTGACCCCGCCCACCAAATGTGACCCAGAGTGACCCCGCCCACCAAATGTGACCCAGAGTGACCCCGCCCACAAAATGTGACCCAGAGTGACCCCGCCCACCAAATGTGACCCAGAGTGACCCCGCCCACCAAATGTGACCCAGAGTGACCCCGCCCACCAAATGTGACCCAGAGTGACCCCGCCCACCAAATGTGACCCAGAGTGACCCCGCCCACCAAATGTGACCCAGAGTGACCCCGCCCACCAAATCGGACCCAGAGTGACCCCGCCCACCAAATCGGACCCAGAGTGACTCCACCCACCAAATGTGACTCAGAGTGACCCCGCCCACCAAATGTGACCCAGACTGACCCCACCCACCAAATGTGACCCAGAGTGACCCCGCCCACCAAATGTGACCCAGAGTGACCCCGCCCACCAATTGTGACCCAGAGTGACCCCACCCACCAAATGTGACCCAGAGTGACCCCGCCCACCAAATGTGACCCAGAGTGACCCCGCCCACCAAAGGTGACCCAGAGTGACCCCGCCCACCAAATGTGACCCAGAGTGACCCCGCTCACCAAATGTGACCCAGAGTGACCCCGCCCACCAAATGTGACCCAGAGTGACCCCGCCCACCAAAGGTGACCCAGAGTGACCCCGCCCACCAAAGGTGACCCAGAGTGACCCCACCCACCAAATGTGACCCAGAGTGACCCCGCCCACCAAATGTGACCCAGAGTGACCCCGCCCACCAAATGTGACCCAGAGTGACCCCGCCCACCAAAGGTGACCCAGAGTGACCCCGCCCACCAAAGGTGACCCAGAGTGACCCCGCCCACCAAATGTGACCCAGAGTGACCCCGCCCACCAAATGTGACCCCGCCCACCAAATGTGACCCCGCCCACCAAATCGGACCGCGAGTGGCCCCGCCCACCAAATCGGACCCAGAGGTGCCCCGCCCACCAAATCGGACCCAGAGTGACCCCGCCCACCAAATCGGACCCAGAGTGACCCCGCCCACCAAATCTGACCCAGAGTGACCCCGCCCACCAAATGTGACCCAGAGTGACCCCGCCCACCAAATGTGACTCAGAGTGACCCCGCCCACCAAATGTGACCCAGAGTGACCCCGCCCACCAAATCGGACCCAGAGTGACCCCCGCCCACCAAATCGGACCCAGAGTGACTCCGCCCACCCAATGTGACTCAGAGTGACCCCGCCCACCAAATGTGACCCAGAGTGACCCCGCCCACCAAATGTGACCCAGAGTGACCCCGCCCACCAAATGTGACCCAGAGTGACCCCGCCCACCAAATGTGACCCAGAGTGACCCCGCCCACCAAATGTGACCTAGAGTGACCCCGCCCACCAAATGTGACCCAGAGTGACCCCGCCCACCAAATGTGACCCAGAGTGACCCCGCCCACCAAATGTGACCCAGAGTGACCCCGCCCACCAAATGTGACCCAGAGTGACCCCGCTCACCAAATGTGACCCAGAGTGACCCCGCCCACCAAAGGTGACCCAGAGTGACCCCGCCCACCAAATGTGACCCAGAGTGACCCCGCCCACCAAATGTGACCCAGAGTGACCCCGCCCACCAAAGGTGACCCAGAGTGACCCCGCCCACCAAATGTGACCCAGAGTGACCCCGCCCACCAAATGTGACCCAGCCCACCAAATGTGACCCCGCCCACCAAATCGGACCGCGAGTGGCCCCGCCCACCAAATCGGACCCAGAGGTGCCCCGCCCACCAAATCAGACCCAGAGTGACCCCGCCCACCAAATCGGACCCAGAGTGACCCCGCCCACCAAATCGGACCCAGAGTGACCCCGCCCACCAAATGTGACCCAGAGTGACCCCGCCCACAAAATGTGACCCAGAGTGACCCCGCCCACCAAATGTGACCCAGAGTGACCCCGCCCACCAAATGTGACCCAGAGTGACCCCGCCCACAAAATGTGACCCAGAGTGACCCCGCCCACCAAATGTGACCCAGAGTGACCCCGCCCACCAAATCTGACCCAGAGTGACCCCGCCCACCAAATCTGACCCAGAGTGACCCCGCCCACCAAATCAGACCCAGAGTGACCCCGCCCACCAAATCGGACCCAGAGTGACTCCACCCACCAAATGTGACTCAGAGTGACCCCGCCCACCAAATGTGACCCAGAGTGACCCCGCCCACCAAATGTGACCCAGAGTGACCCCGCCCACCAAATGTGACCCAGAGTGACCCCGCCCACCAATTGTGACCCAGAGTGACCCCGCCCACCAAATGTGACCCAGAGTGACCCCACCCACCAAATGTGACCCAGAGTGACCCCGCCCACCAAATGTGACCCAGAGTGACCCCGCCCACCAAATGTGACCCAGAGTGACCCCGCCCACCAAATGTGACCCAGAGTGACCCCGCCCACCAAATGTGACCCAGAGTGACCCCGCCCACCAAATGTGACCCAGAGTGACCCCGCCCACAAAATGTGACCCAGAGTGACCCTGCCCACCAAATGTGACCCAGAGTGACCCCGCCCACCAAATGTGACCCAGAGTGACCCCGCCCACCAAATGTGACCCAGAGTGACCCCGCCCACCAAATGTGACCCAGAGTGACCCCGCCCACCAAATCGGACCCAGAGTGACCCCGCCCACCAAATCGGACCCAGAGTGACTCCACCCACCAAATGTGACTCAGAGTGACCCCGCCCACCAAATGTGACCCAGAGTGACCCCGCCCACCAAATGTGACCCAGAGTGACCCCGCCCACCAAATGTGACCCAGAGTGACCCCGCCCACCAATTGTGACCCAGAGTGACCCCGCCCACCAAATGTGACCCATAGTGACCCCGCCCACCAAATGTGACCCAGAGTGACCCCGCCCACCTAATGTGACCCAGAGTGACCCCGCCCACCAAATGTGACCCAGAGTGACCCCGCCCACCAAATGTGACCCAGAGTGACCCCGCCCACCAAATGTGACCCAGAGTGACCCCGCCCACAAAATGTGACCCAGAGTGACCCCGCCCACCAAATGTGACCCAGAGTGACCCCGCCCACCAAATGTGACCCAGAGTGACCCCGCCCACCAAATGTGACCCAGAGTGACCCCGCCCACCAAATGTGACCCAGAGTGACCCCGCCCACCAAATCGGACCCAGAGTGACCCCGCCCACCAAATCGGACCCAGAGTGACTCCACCCACCAAATGTGACTCAGAGTGACCCCGCCCACCAAATGTGACCCAGAGTGACCCCGCCCACCAAATGTGACCCAGAGTGACCCCGCCCACCAAATGTGACCCAGAGTGACCCCGCCCACCAAATGTGACCCAGAGGTGCCCCACCCACCAAATCTGACCCAGAGGTGCCCCGCCCACCAAATCTGACCCAGAGGTGCCCCACCCACCAAATCTGACCGAGGTGCCCCGCCCACCAAATCTGACCCAGAGGTGCCCCGCCCACCAAATCTGACCCAGAGGTGCTCTGCCCACCAAATCTGACCCAGAGTGGCCCCGCCCACCAAATCATCCCCTGAGGGGCCCCGCCCACCAAACCAGCGCCTGAGGGGCACCCAAGTGTGAAAGTCTTGCAGGGGCAGCCCGGGCACCATTACAAAGCACTATCTGTAGTTCCTTCAGGAAATACCCATCTAGTTATTATTATTATTATTCAGTCCGCGATTAATGCGTCCCGAACCGCTGCACGCACAGACTCCAGTGAGGTGTCATTTCGAAGCCAGCGTTCCCACGAGGTGTGCTAAGTATTTTTCGTGTCGATCGGATTTGTAGTTTTGGCGCAATTTGCGTTTTTCCCCTGATTGGAATGCAATTTCTCAATGGGTAAATTTTCCAATAAGGGATAATGGCTGATTTCTGAGGCAATTTAAAAATTACTGCCAACTGCCACCTGGCTGATCAGCTCATTGATATGCGAAGTCAGACCCAGTTACTATGCCAACGCCTACGAACTCTACATGACCCCACCAGGACACAGTTTTGCCAGATAATATCAGCTCTTAAAGTGACCCGCGCACCAAATTGGCACCTGAGGTGCGCAGCCCACCAAATCGGACCCGAGTGGCCCCGCCCACCAAATCGGACCCCGAGTGGCCCCGCCCGCCAAATCGGACCCAGGGTGACCCCGCCCACCAAATCGGACCCAGAGTGACCCCGCCCACCAAATCGGACCCAGAGTGACCCCGCCCACCAAATGTGACCCAGAGTGACCCCGCCCACCAAATATGACCCAGAGTGACCCCGCCCACCAAATGTGACCCAGAGTGACCCCGCCCACCAAATGTGACCCAGAGTGACCCCGCCCACCAAATGTGACCCAGAGTGACCCCGCCCACCAAATGTGACCCAGAGTGACCCCGCCCACCAAATGTGACCCAGAGTTACCCCGCCCACAAAATGTGACCCAGAGTGACCCCGCCCACCTAATGTGACCCAGAGTGACCCCGCCCACCAAATGTGACCCAGAGTGACCCCGCCCACCAAATGTGACCCAGAGTGACCCCGCCCACCAAATGTGACCCAGAGTGACCCCGCCCACCAAATGTGACCCAGAGTGACCCCGCCCACCAAATCGGACCCAGAGTGACTCCGCCCACCAAATGTGACTCAGAGTGACCCCGCCCACCAAATGTGACCCAGAGTGACCCCGCCCACCAAATGTGACCCAGAGTGACCCCGCCCACCAAATGTGACCCAGAGTGACCCCACCCACCAAATGTGACCCCACCCACCAAATGTGACCCAGAGTGACCCCACCCACCAAATGTGACCCCACCCACCAAATGTGACCCGGAGTGACCCCGCCCACCAAATGTGACCCAGAGTGACCCCGCCCACCAAATGTGACCCAGAGTGACCCCGCCCACCAAATGTGACCCAGAGTGACCCCGCACACCAAATGTGACCCAGAGTGACCCCGCAAACCGAATGTGACCCAGAGTGACCCCGCCCACCAAATGTGACCCAGAGTGACATCGCCCACCAAATTGGTCCCTGAGGTTCCCCGCACACCAAATTGGTCTCTGAGGTGACCCGCCCACCAAATTGGTCCCGGAGGTGCCCCGCCCACCAAATGTGACCCAGAGTGACCCCGCCCACTAAATGTGACCCAGAGTGACCCCGCCCACCAAATTGGACCCAGAGTGACCCCGCCCACCAAATTGGACCCAGAGTGACCCCGCCCACCAAATTGGACCCAGAGTGACCCCGCCCACCAAATTGGACCCAGAGTGACCCCGCCCACCAAATGTGACCCAGAGTGACCCCGCCCACCAAATGTGACCCAGAGTGACCCCGCCCACCAAATGTGACCCAGAGAGACCCCGCCCACCAAATGTGACCCAGAGTGACCCCGCCCACCAAATGTGACCCAGAGTGACCCCACCCACCAAATGTGACCCAGAGTGACCCCGCCCACCAAATGTGACCCAGAGTGACCCCGCCCACCAAATGAGACCCCGCCCACCAAATGAGACCCCGCCCACCAAATGAGACCCTGCCCACCAAATGTGACCCCACCCACCAAATGTGACCCCGCCCACCAAATGTGACCCCGCCCACCAAGCCCACCAAATGTGACCCAGAGTGACCCTCAGTGTTGTGAGAACGATGACTGGTTAAAATTTTTGGTGGTTTCTTGTTCAGTCCATAGGCCTACAGCATGTGGCAAACCGGTGAGCATGTGGCTCTATTAGTATAGGAGATACCTGAAAACATATCACACTTTTCATCATAGTGCTTTTACCAATGCATAAAATGCATGGAGATGTCATTTCGAATGACTGGTCCTCAGTGTTGTGAGAACGATGACTGGTTAAAGTTTTTGGTGGTTTCTTGTTCAGTCCATAGGCCTACAGCATGTGGCAAACCGGTGAGCATGTGGCTCTATTAGTATAGGAGATACCTGAAAACATATCACACTTTTCATCATAGTGCTTTTACCAATGCATAAAATGCATGGAGAAGTCATTTCGAATGACTGGTCCTCAGTGTTGTGAGAACGATGACTGGTTAAAATTTTTGGTGGTTTCTTGTTCAGTCCATAGGCCTACAGCATGTGGCAAACCGGTGAGCATGTGGCTCTATTAGTATAGGAGATACCTGAAAACATATCACACTTTTCATCATAGTGCTTTTACCAATGCATAAAATGCATGGAGAAGTCATTTCGAATGACTGGTCCTCAGTGTTGTGAGAACGATGACTGGTTAAAATTTTTGGTGGTTTCTTGTTCAGTCCATAGGCCTACAGCATGTGGCAAACCGGTGAGCATGTGGCTCTATTAGTATAGGAGATACCTGAAAACATATCACACTTTTCATCATAGTGCTTTTACCAATGCATAAAATGCATGGAGAAGTCATTTCGAATGACTGGTCCTCAGTGTTGTGAGAACGATGACTGGTTAAAATTTTTGGTGGTTTCTTGTTCAGTCCATAGGCCTACAGCATGTGGCAAACCGGTGAGCATGTGGCTCTATTAGTATAGGAGATACCTGAAAACATATCACACTTTTCATCATAGTGCTTTTACCAATGCATAAAATGCATGGAGAAGTCATTTCGAATGACTGGTCCTCAGTGTTGTGAGAACGATGACTGGTTAAAATTTTTGGTGGTTTCTTGTTCAGTCCATAGGCCTACAGCATGTGGCAAACCGGTGAGCATGTGGCTCTATTAGTATAGGAGATACCTGAAAACATATCACACTTTTCATCATAGTGCTTTTACCAATGCATAAAATGCATGGAGAAGTCATTTCGAATGACTGGTCCTCAGTGTTGTGAGAACGATGACTGGTTAAAATTTTTGGTGGTTTCTTGTTCAGTCCATAGGCCTACAGCATGTGGCAAACCGGTGAGCATGTGGCTCTATTAGTATAGGAGATACCTAAAAACATATCACACTTTTCATCATAGTGCTTTTACCAATGCATAAAATGCATGGAGAAGTCATTTCGAATGACTGGTCCTCAGTGTTGTGAGAACGATGACTGGTTAAAATTTTTGGTGGTTTCTTGTTCAGTCCTTAGGCCTACAGCATGTGGCAAACCGGTGAGCATGTGGCTCTATTAGTATAGGAGATACCTGAAAACATATCACACTTTTCATCATAGTGCTTTTACCAATGCATAAAATGCATGGAGAAGTCATTTCGAATGACTGGTCCTCAGTGTTGTGAGAACGATGACTGGTTAAAAAGTTTTGGTGGTTTCTTGTTCAGTCCATAGGCCTACAGCATGTGGCAAACCGGTGAGCATGTGGCTCTATTAGTATAGGAGATACCTGAAAACATATCACACTTTTCATCATAGTGCTTTTACCAATGCATAAAATGCATGGAGAAGTCATTTCGAATGACTGGTCCTCAGTGTTGTGAGAACGATGACTGGTTAAAATTTTGGGTGGTTTCTTGTTCAGTCCATAGGCCTACAGCATGTGGCAAACCGGTGAGCATGTGGCTCTATTAGTATAGGAGATACCTGAAAACATATCACACTTTTCATCATAGTGCTTTTACCAATGCATAAAATGCATGGAGAAGTCATTTCGAATGACTGGTCCTCAGTGTTGTGAGAACGATGACTGGTTAAAATTTTTGGTGGTTTCTTGTTCAGTCCATAGGCCTACAGCATGTGGCAAACCGGTGAGCATGTGGCTCTATTAGTATAGGAGATACCTGAAAACATATCACACTTTTCATCATAGTGCTTTTACCAATGCATAAAATGCATGGAGAAGTCATTTCGAATGACTGGTCCTCAGTGTTGTGAGAACGATGACTGGTTAAAATTTTTGGTGGTTTCTTGTTCAGTCCATAGGACTACAGCATGTGGCAAACCGGTGAGCATGTGGCTCTATTAGTATAGTAGATACCTGAAAACATATCACACTTTTCATCATAGTGCTTTTACCAATGCATAAAATGCATGGAGAAGTCATTTCGAATGACTGGTCCTCAGTGTTGTGAGAACGATGACTGGTTAAAATTTTTGGTGGTTTCTTGTTCAGTCCATAGGCCTACAGCATGTGGCAAACCGGTGAGCATGTGGCTCTATTAGTATAGGAGATACCTGAAAACATATCACACTTTTCATCATAGTGCTTTTACCAATGCATAAAATGCATGGAGAAGTCATTTCGAATGACTGGTCCTCAGTGTTGTGAGAACGATGACTGGTTAAAATTTTTGGTGGTTTCTTGTTCAGTCCATAGGCCTACAGCATGTGGCAAACCGGTGAGCATGTGGCTCTATTAGTATAGGAGATACCTGAAAACATATCACACTTTTCATCATAGTGCTTTTACCAATGCATAAAATGCATGGAGAAGTCATTTCGAATGACTGGTCCTCAGTGTTGTGAGAACGATGACTGGTTAAAAAGTTTTGGTGGTTTCTTGTTCAGTCCATAGGCCTACAGCATGTGGCAAACCGGTGAGCATGTGGCTCTATTAGTATAGGAGATACCTGAAAACATATCACACTTTTCATCATAGTGCTTTTACCAATGCATAAAATGCATGGAGAAGTCATTTCGAATGACTGGTCCTCAGTGTTGTGAGAACGATGACTGGTTAAAATTTTTGGTGGTTTCTTGTTCAGTCCATAGGCCTACAGCATGTGGCAAACCGGTGAGCATGTGGCTCTATTAGTATAGGAGATACCTGAAAACATATCACACTTTTCATCATAGTGCTTTTACCAATGCATAAAATGCATGGAGAAGTCATTTCGAATGACTGGTCCTCAGTGTTGTGAGAACGATGACTGGTTAAAATTTTTGGTGGTTTCTTGTTCAGTCCATAGGCCTACAGCATGTGGCAAACCGGTGAGCATGTGGCTCTATTAGTATAGGAGATACCTGAAAACATATCACACTTTTCATCATAGTGCTTTTACCAATGCATAAAATGCATGGAGAAGTCATTTCGAATGACTGGTCCTCAGTGTTGTGAGAACGATGACTGGTTAAAATTTTTGGTGGTTTCTTGTTCAGTTCATAGGACTACAGCATGTGGCAAACCGGTGAGCATGTGGCTCTATTAGTATAGGAGATACCTGAAAACATATCACACTTTTCATCATAGTGCTTTTACCAATGCATAAAATGCATGGAGAAGTCATTTCGAATGACTGGTCCTCAGTGTTGTGAGAACGATGACTGGTTAAAATTTTTGGTGGTTTCTTGTTCAGTCCATAGGCCTACAGCATGTGGCAAACCGGTGAGCATGTGGCTCTATTAGTATAGGAGATACCTGAAAACATATCACACTTTTCATCATAGTGCTTTTACCAATGCATAAAATGCATGGAGAAGTCATTTCGAATGACTGGTCCTCAGTGTTGTGAGAACGATGACTGGTTAAAATTTTTGGTGGTTTCTTGTTCAGTCCATAGGCCTACAGCATGTGGCAAACCGGTGAGCATGTGGCTCTATTAGTATAGGAGATACCTGAAAACATATCACACTTTTCATCATAGTGCTTTTACCAATGCATAAAATGCATGGAGAAGTCATTTCGAATGACTGGTCCTCAGTGTCGTGAGAACGATGACTGGTTAAAATTTTTGGTGGTTTCTTGTTCAGTCCATAGGCCTACAGCATGTGGCAAACCGGTGAACATGTGGCTCTATTAGTATAGGAGATACCTGAAAACATATCACACTTTTCATCATAGTGCTTTTACCAATGCATAAAATGCATGGAGAAGTCATTTTGAATGACTGGTCCTCAGTGTTGTGAGAACGATGACTGTTTAAAATTTTTGGTGGTTTCTTGTTCAGTCCATAGGCCTACAGCATGTGGCAAACCGGTGAGCATGTGGCTCTATTAGTATAGGAGATACCTGAAAACATATCACACTTTTCATCATAGTGCTTTTACCAATGCATAAAATGCATGGAGAAGTCATTTCGAATGACTGGTCCTCAGTGTTGTGAGAACGATGACTGGTTAAAATTTTTGGTGGTTTCTTGTTCAGTCCATAGGCCTACAGCATGTGGCAAACCGGTGAGCATGTGGCTCTATTAGTATAGGAGATACCTGAAAACATATCACACTTTTCATCATAGTGCTTTTACCAATGCATAAAATGCATGGAGAAGTCATTTCGAATGACTGGTCCTCAGTGTTGTGAGAACGATGACTGGTTAAAATTTTTGGTGGTTTCTTGCTCAGTCCATAGGCCTACAGCATGTGGCAAACCGGTGAGCATGTGGCTCTATTAGTATAGGAGATACCTGAAAACATATCACACTTTTCATCATAGTGCTTTTACCAATGCATAAAATGCATGGAGAAGTCATTTCGAATGACTGGTCCTCAGTGTTGTGAGAACGATGACTGGTTAAAATTTTTGGTGGTTTCTTGTTCAGTCCATAGGCGTACAGCATGTGGCAAACCGGTGAGCATGTGGCTCTATTAGTATAGGAGATACCTGAAAACATATCACACTTTTCATCATAGTGCTTTTACCAATGCATAAAATGCATGGAGAAGTCATTTCGAATGACTGGTCCTCAGTGTTGTGAGAACGATGACTGGTTAAAATTTTTGGTGGTTTCTTGTTCAGTCCATAGGACTACAGCATGTGGCAAACCGGTGAGCATGTGGCTCTATTAGTATAGTAGATACCTGAAAACATATCACACTTTTCATCATAGTGCTTTTACCAATGCATAAAATGCATGGAGAAGTCATTTCGAATGACTGGTCCTCAGTGTTGTGAGAACGATGACTGGTTAAAATTTTTGGTGGTTTCTTGTTCAGTCCATAGGCCTACAGCATGTGGCAAACCGGTGAGCATGTGGCTCTATTAGTATAGGAGATACCTGAAAACATATCACACTTTTCATCATAGTGCTTTTACCAATGCATAAAATGCATGGAGAAGTCATTTCGAATGACTGGTCCTCAGTGTTGTGAGAACGATGACTGGTTAAAATTTTTGGTGGTTTCTTGTTCAGTCCATAGGCCTACAGCATGTGGCAAACCGGTGAGCATGTGGCTCTATTAGTATAGGAGATACCTGAAAACATATCACACTTTTCATCATAGTGCTTTTACCAATGCATAAAATGCATGGAGAAGTCATTTCGAATGACTGGTCCTCAGTGTTGTGAGAACGATGACTGGTTAAAAAGTTTTGGTGGTTTCTTGTTCAGTCCATAGGCCTACAGCATGTGGCAAACCGGTGAGCATGTGGCTCTATTAGTATAGGAGATACCTGAAAACATATCACACTTTTCATCATAGTGCTTTTACCAATGCATAAAATGCATGGAGAAGTCATTTCGAATGACTGGTCCTCAGTGTTGTGAGAACGATGACTGGTTAAAATTTTTGGTGGTTTCTTGTTCAGTCCATAGGCCTACAGCATGTGGCAAACCGGTGAGCATGTGGCTCTATTAGTATAGGAGATACCTGAAAACATATCACACTTTTCATCATAGTGCTTTTACCAATGCATAAAATGCATGGAGAAGTCATTTCGAATGACTGGTCCTCAGTGTTGTGAGAACGATGACTGGTTAAAATTTTTGGTGGTTTCTTGTTCAGTCCATAGGCCTACAGCATGTGGCAAACCGGTGAGCATGTGGCTCTATTAGTATAGGAGATACCTGAAAACATATCACACTTTTCATCATAGTGCTTTTACCAATGCATAAAATGCATGGAGAAGTCATTTCGAATGACTGGTCCTCAGTGTTGTGAGAACGATGACTGGTTAAAATTTTTGGTGGTTTCTTGTTCAGTTCATAGGACTACAGCATGTGGCAAACCGGTGAGCATGTGGCTCTATTAGTATAGGAGATACCTAAAAACATATCACACTTTTCATCATAGTGCTTTTACCAATGCATAAAATGCATGGAGAAGTCATTTCGAATGACTGGTCCTCAGTGTTGTGAGAACGATGACTGGTTAAAATTTTTGGTGGTTTCTTGTTCAGTCCATAGGCCTACAGCATGTGGCAAACCGGTGAGCATGTGGCTCTATTAGTATAGGAGATACCTGAAAACATATCACACTTTTCATCATAGTGCTTTTACCAATGCATAAAATGCATGGAGAAGTCATTTCGAATGACTGGTCCTCAGTGTTGTGAGAACGATGACTGGTTAAAATTTTTGGTGGTTTCTTGTTCAGTCCATAGGCCTACAGCATGTGGCAAACCGGTGAGCATGTGGCTCTATTAGTATAGGAGATACCTGAAAACATATCACACTTTTCATCATAGTGCTTTTACCAATGCATAAAATGCATGGAGAAGTCATTTCGAATGACTGGTCCTCAGTGTCGTGAGAACGATGACTGGTTAAAATTTTTGGTGGTTTCTTGTTCAGTCCATAGGCCTACAGCATGTGGCAAACCGGTGAACATGTGGCTCTATTAGTATAGGAGATACCTGAAAACATATCACACTTTTCATCATAGTGCTTTTACCAATGCATAAAATGCATGGAGAAGTCATTTTGAATGACTGGTCCTCAGTGTTGTGAGAACGATGACTGGTTAAAATTTTTGGTGGTTTCTTGTTCAGTCCATAGGCCTACAGCATGTGGCAAACCGGTGAGCATGTGGCTCTATTAGTATAGGAGATACCTGAAAACATATCACACTTTTCATCATAGTGCTTTTACCAATGCATAAAATGCATGGAGAAGTCATTTCGAATGACTGGCCCTCAGTGTTGTGAGAACGATGGCTGGTTAAAATTTTTGGTGGTTTCTTGTTCAGTCCATAGGCCTACAGCATGTGGCAAACCGGTGAGCATGTGGCTCTATTAGTATAGGAGATACCTGAAAACATATCACACTTTTCATCATAGTGCTTTTACCAATGCATAAAATGCATGGAGAAGTCATTTCGAATGACTGGTCCTCAGTGTTGTGAGAACGATGACTGGTTAAAATTTTTGGTGGTTTCTTGTTCAGTCCATAGGCCTACAGCATGTGGCAAACCGGTGAGCATGTGGCTCTATTAGTATAGGAGATACCTGAAAACATATCACACTTTTCATCATAGTGCTTTTACCAATGCATAAAATGCATGGAGAAGTCATTTCGAATGACTGGTCCTCAGTGTTGTGAGAACGATGACTGGTTAAAATTTTTGGTGGTTTCTTGTTCAGTCCATAGGCCTACAGTATGTGGCAAACCGGTGAGCATGTGGCTCTATTAGTATAGGAGATACCTGAAAACATATCACACTTTTCATCATAGTGCTTTTACCAATGCATAAAATGCATGGAGAAGTCATTTCGAATGACTGGTCCTCAGTGTTGTGAGAACGATGACTGGTTAAAATTTTTGGTGGTTTCTTGTTCAGTCCATAGGCCTACAGCATGTGGCAAACCGGTGAGCATGTGGCTCTATTAGTATAGGAGATACCTGAAAACATATCACACTTTTCATCATAGTGCTTTTACCAATGCATAAAATGCATGGAGAAGTCATTTCGAATGACTGGTCCTCAGTGTTGTGAGAACGATGACTGGTTAAAATTTTTGGTGGTTTCTTGTTCAGTCCATAGGCCTACAGCATGTGGCAAACCGGTGAGCATGTGGCTCTATTAGTATAGGAGATACCTGAAAACATATCACACTTTTCATCATAGTGCTTTTACCAATGCATAAAATGCATGGAGAAGTCATTTCGAATGACTGGTCCTCAGTGTTGTGAGAATGATGACTGGTTAAAATTTTTGGTGGTTTCTTGTTCAGTCCATAGGCCTACAGCATGTGGCAAACCGGTGAGCATGTGGCTCTATTAGTATAGGAGATACCTGAAAACATATCACACTTTTCATCATAGTGCTTTTACCAATGCATAAAATGCATGGAGAAGTCATTTCGAATGACTGGTCCTCAGTGTTGTGAGAACGATGACTGGTTAAAATTTTTGGTGGTTTCTTGTTCAGTCCATAGGCCTACAGCATGTGGCAAACCAGTGAGCATGTGGCTCTATTAGTATAGGAGATACCTGAAAACATATCACACTTTTCATCATAGTGCTTTTACCAATGCATAAAATGCATGGAGAAGTCATTTCGAATGACTGGTCCTCAGTGTTGTGAGAACGATGACTGGTTAAAATTTTTGGTGGTTTCTTGTTCAGTCCATAGGCCTACAGCATGTGGCAAACCGGTGAGCATGTGGCTCTATTAGTATAGGAGATACCTGAAAACATATCACACTTTTCATCATAGTGCTTTTACCAATGCATAAAATGCATGGAGAAGTCATTTCGAATGACTGGTCCTCAGTGTTGTGAGAACGATGACTGGTTAAAATTTTTGGTGGTTTCTTGTTCAGTCCATAGGCCTACAGCATGTGGCAAACCGGTGAGCATGTGGCTCTATTAGTATAGGAGATACCTGAAAACATATCACACTTTTCATCATAGTGCTTTTACCAATGCATAAAATGCATGGAGAAGTCATTTCGAATGACTGGTCCTCAGTGTTGTGAGAACGATGACTGGTTAAAATTTTTGGTGGTTTCTTGTTCAGTCCATAGTCCTACAGCATGTGGCAAACCGGTGAGCATGTGGCTCTATTAGTATAGGAGATACCTGAAAACATATCACACTTTTCATCATAGTGCTTTTGCCAATGCATAAAATGCATGGAGAAGTCATTTCGAATGACTGGTCCTCAGTGTTGTGAGAACGATGACTGGTTAAAATTTTTGGTGGTTTCTTGTTCAGTCCATAGGCCTACAGCATGTGGCAAACCGGTGAGCATGTGGCTCTATTAGTATAGGAGATACCTGAAAACATGTCACACTTTTCATCATAGTGCTTTTACCAATGCATAAAATGCATGGAGAAGTCATTTCGAATGACTGGTCCTCAGTGTTGTGAGAACGATGACTGGTTAAAATTTTTGGTGGTTTCTTGTTCAGTCCATAGGCCTACAGCATGTGGCAAACCGGTGAGCATGTGGCTCTATTAGTATAGGAGATACCTGAAAACATATCACACTTTTCATCATAGTGCTTTTACCAATGCATAAAATACATGGAGAAGTAATTTCGAATGACTGGTCCTCAGTGTTGTGAGAATGATGACTGGTTAAAATTTTTGGTGGTTTCTTGTTCAGTCCATAGGCCTACAGCATGTGGCAAACCGGTGAGCATGTGGCTCTATTAGTATAGGAGATACCTGAAAACATATCACACTTTTCATCATAGTGCTTTTACCAATGCATAAAATGCATGGAGAAGTCATTTTCGAATGACTGGTCCTCAGTGTTGTGAGAACGATGACTGGTTAAAATTTTTGGTGGTTTCTTGTTCAGTCCATAGGCCTACAGCATGTGGCAAACCGGTGAGCATGTGGCTCTATTAGTATAGGAGATACCTGAAAACATATCACACTTTTCATCATAGTGCTTTTACCAATGCATAAAATGCATGGAGAAGTCATTTCGAATGACTGGTCCTCAGTGTTGTGAGAACGATGACTGGTTAAAATTTTTGGTGGTTTCTTGTTCAATCCATAGGCCTACAGCATGTGGCAAACCGGTGAGCATGTGGCTCTATTAGTATAGGAGATACCTGAAAACATATCACACTTTTCATCATAGTGCTTTTACCAATGCATAAAATGCATGGAGAAGTCATTTCGAATGACTGGTCCTCAGTGTTGTGAGAACGATGACTGGTTAAAATTTTTGGTGGTTTCTTGTTCAGTCCATAGGCCTACAGCATGTGGCAAACCGGTGAGCATGTGGCTCTATTAGTATAGGAGATACCTGAAAACATATCACACTTTTCATCATAGTGCTTTTGCCAATGCATAAAATGCATGGAGAAGTCATTTCGAATGACTGGTCCTCAGTGTTGTGAGAACGATGGCTGGTTAAAATTTTTGGTGGTTTCTTGTTCAGTCCATAGGCCTACAGCATGTGGCAAACCGGTGAGCATGTGGCTCTATTAGTATAGGAGATACCTGAAAACATATCACACTTTTCATCATAGTGCTTTTGCCAATGCATAAAATGCATGGAGAAGTCATTTCGAATGACTGGTCCTCAGTGTTGTGAGAACGATGACTGGTTAAAATTTTTGGTGGTTTCTTGTTCAGTCCATAGGCCTACAGCATGTGGCAAACCGGTGAGCATGTGGCTCTATTAGTATAGGAGATACCTGAAAACATATCACACTTTTCATCATAGTGCTTTTACCAATGCATAAAATGCATGGAGAAGTCATTTCGAATGACTGGTCCTCAGTGTTGTGAGAACGATGACTGGTTAAAATTTTTGGTGGTTTCTTGTTCAGTCCATAGGCCTACAGCATGTGGCAAACCGGTGAGCATGTGGCTCTATTAGTATAGGAGATACCTGAAAACATATCACACTTTTCATCATAGTGCTTTTACCAATGCATAAAATGCATGGAGAAGTAATTTCGAATGACTGGTCCTCAGTGTTGTGAGAACGATGACTGGTTAAAATTTTTGGTGGTTTCTTGTTCAGTCCATAGGCCTACAGCATGTGGCAAACCGGTGAGCATGTGGCTCTATTAGTATAGGAGATACCTGAAAACATATCACACTTTTCATCATAGTGCTTTTACCAATGCATAAAATGCATGGAGAAGTCATTTTCGAATGACTGGTCCTCAGTGTTGTGAGAACGATGACTGGTTAAAATTTTTGGTGGTTTCTTGTTCAGTCCATAGGCCTACAGCATGTGGCAAACCGGTGAGCATGTGGCTCTATTAGTATAGGAGATACCTGAAAACATATCACACTTTTCATCATAGTGCTTTTACCAATGCATAAAATGCATGGAGAAGTCATTTCGAATGACTGGTCCTCAGTGTTGTGAGAACGATGACTGGTTAAAATTTTTGGTGGTTTCTTGTTCAATCCATAGGCCTACAGCATGTGGCAAACCGGTGAGCATGTGGCTCTATTAGTATAGGAGATACCTGAAAACATATCACACTTTTCATCATAGTGCTTTTACCAATGCATAAAATGCATGGAGAAGTCATTTCGAATGACTGGTCCTCAGTGTTGTGAGAACGATGACTGGTTAAAATTTTTGGTGGTTTCTTGTTCAGTCCATAGGCCTACAGCATGTGGCAAACCGGTGAGCATGTGGCTCTATTAGTATAGGAGATACCTGAAAACATATCACACTTTTCATCATAGTGCTTTTGCCAATGCATAAAATGCATGGAGAAGTCATTTCGAATGACTGGTCCTCAGTGTTGTGAGAACGATGGCTGGTTAAAATTTTTGGTGGTTTCTTGTTCAGTCCATAGGCCTACAGCATGTGGCAAACCGGTGAGCATGTGGCTCTATTAGTATAGGAGATACCTGAAAACATATCACACTTTTCATCATAGTGCTTTTACCAATGCATATAATGCATGGAGAAGTCATTTCGAATGACTGGTCCTCAGTGTTGTGAGAACGATGACTGGTTAAAATTTTTGGTGGTTTCTTGTTCAGTCCATAGGCCTACAGCATGTGGCAAACCGGTGAGCATGTGGCTCTATTAGTATAGGAGATACCTGAAAACATATCACACTTTTCATCATAGTGCTTTTACCAATGCATAAAATGCATGGAGAAGTCATTTCGAATGACTGGTCCTCAGTGTTGTGAGAACGATGACTGGTTAAAATTTTTGGTGGTTTCTTGTTCAGTCCATAGGCCTACAGCATGTGGCAAACCGGTGAGCATGTGGCTCTATTAGTATAGGAGATACCTGAAAACATATCACAGTTTTCATCATAGTGCTTTTACCAATGCATAAAATGCATGGAGAAGTCATTTCGAATGACTGGTCCTCAGTGTTGTGAGAACGATGACTGGTTAAAATTTTTGGTGGTTTCTTGTTCAGTCCATAGGCCTACAGCATGTGGCAAACCGGTGAGCATGTGGCTCTATTAGTATAGGAGATACCTGAAAACATATCACACTTTTCATCATAGTGCTTTTACCAATGCATAAAATGCATGGAGAAGTCATTTCGAATGACTGGTCCTCAGTGTTGTGAGAACGATGACTGGTTAAAATTTTTGGTGGTTTCTTGTTCAGTCCATAGGCCTACAGCATGTGGCAAACCAGTGAGCATGTGGCTCTATTAGTATAGGAGATACCTGAAAACATATCACACTTTTCATCATAGTGCTTTTACCAATGCATAAAATGCATGGAGAAGTCATTTCGAATGACTGGTCCTCAGTGTTGTGAGAACGATGACTGGTTAAAATTTTTGGTGGTTTCTTGTTCAGTCCATAGGCCTACAGCATGTGGCAAACCGGTGAGCATGTGGCTCTATTAGTATAGGAGATACCTGAAAACATATCACACTTTTCATCATAGTGCTTTTACCAATGCATAAAATGCATGGAGAAGTCATTTCGAATGACTGGTCCTCAGTGTTGTGAGAACGATGACTGGTTAAAATTTTTGGTGGTTTCTTGTTCAGTCCATAGGCCTACAGCATGTGGCAAACCGGTGAGCATGTGGCTCTATTAGTATAGGAGATACCTGAAAACATATCACACTTTTCATCATAGTGCTTTTACCAATGCATAAAATGCATGGAGAAGTCATTTCGAATGACTGGTCCTCAGTGTTGTGAGAACGATGACTGGTTAAAATTTTTGGTGGTTTCTTGTTCAGTCCATAGGCCTACAGCATGTGGCAAACCGGTGAGCATGTGGCTCTATTAGTATAGGAGATACCTGAAAACATATCACACTTTTCATCATAGTGCTTTTACCAATGCATAAAATGCATGGAGAAGTCATTTCGAATGACTGGTCCTCAGTGTTGTGAGAACGATGACTGGTTAAAATTTTTGGTGGTTTCTTGTTCAGTCCATAGGCCTACAGCATGTGGCAAACCGGTGAGCATGTGGCTCTATTAGTATAGGAGATACCTGAAAACATATCACACTTTTCATCATAGTGCTTTTACCAATGCATAAAATGCATGGAGAAGTCATTTCGAATGACTGGTCCTCAGTGTTGTGAGAACGATGACTGGTTAAAATTTTTGGTGGTTTCTTGTTCAGTCCATAGGCCTACAGCATGTGGCAAACCGGTGAGCATGTGGCTCTATTAGTATAGGAGATACCTGAAAACATATCACACTTTTCATCATAGTGCTTTTACCAATGCATAAAATGCATGGAGAAGTCATTTTCGAATGACTGGTCCTCAGTGTTGTGAGAACGATGACTGGTTAAAATTTTTGGTGGTTTCTTGTTCAGTCCATAGGCCTACAGCATGTGGCAAACCGGTGAGCATGTGGCTCTATTAGTATAGGAGATACCTGAAAACATATCACACTTTTCATCATAGTGCTTTTACCAATGCATAAAATGCATGGAGAAGTCATTTCGAATGACTGGTCCTCAGTGTTGTGAGAACGATGACTGGTTAAAATTTTTGGTGGTTTCTTGTTCAATCCATAGGCCTACAGCATGTGGCAAACCGGTGAGCATGTGGCTCTATTAGTATAGGAGATACCTGAAAACATATCACACTTTTCATCATAGTGCTTTTACCAATGCATAAAATGCATGGAGAAGTCATTTCGAATGACTGGTCTTCAGTGTTGTGAGAACGATGACTGGTTAAAATTTTTGGTGGTTTCTTGTTCAGTCCATAGGCCTACAGCATGTGGCAAACCGGTGAGCATGTGGCTCTATTAGTATAGGAGATACCTGAAAACATATCACACTTTTCATCATAGTGCTTTTGCCAATGCATAAAATGCATGGAGAAGTCATTTCGAATGACTGGTCCTCAGTGTTGTGAGAACGATGGCTGGTTAAAATTTTTGGTGGTTTCTTGTTCAGTCCATAGGCCTACAGCATGTGGCAAACCGGTGAGCATGTGGCTCTATTAGTATAGGAGATACCTGAAAACATATCACACTTTTCATCATAGTGCTTTTACCAATGCATATAATGCATGGAGAAGTCATTTCGAATGACTGGTCCTCAGTGTTGTGAGAACGATGACTGGTTAAAATTTTTGGTGGTTTTTGTTCAGTCCATAGGCCTACAGCATGTGGCAAACCGGTGAGCATGTGGCTCTATTAGTATAGGAGATACCTGAAAACATATCACACTTTTCATCATAGTGCTTTTACCAATGCATAAAATGCATGGAGAAGTCATTTCGAATGACTGGTCCTCAGTGTTGTGAGAACGATGACTGGTTAAAATTTTTGGTGGTTTCTTGTTCAGTCCATAGGCCTACAGCATGTGGCAAACCAGTGAGCATGTGGCTCTATTAGTATAGGAGATACCTGAAAACATATCACACTTTTCATCATAGTGCTTTTACCAATGCATAAAATGCATGGAGAAGTCATTTCGAATGACTGGTCCTCAGTGTTGTGAGAACGATGACTGGTTAAAATTTTTGGTGGTTTCTTGTTCAGTCCATAGGCCTACAGCATGTGGCAAACCGGTGAGCATGTGGCTCTATTAGTATAGGAGATACCTGAAAACATATCACACTTTTCATCATAGTGCTTTTACCAATGCATAAAATGCATGGAGAAGTCATTTCGAATGACTGGTCCTCAGTGTTGTGAGAACGATGACTGGTTAAAATTTTTGGTGGTTTCTTGTTCAGTCCATAGGCCTACAGCATGTGGCAAACCGGTGAGCATGTGGCTCTATTAGTATAGGAGATACCTGAAAACATACCACACTTTTCATCATAGTGCTTTTGCCAATGCATAAAATGCATGGAGAAGTCATTTCGAATGACTAGTCCTCAGTGTTGTGAGAACGATGAGTGGTTAAAATTTTTGGTGGTTTCTTGTTCAGTCCATAGGCCTACAGCATGTGGCAAACCGGTGAGCATGTGGCTCTATTAGTATAGGAGATACCTGAAAACATATCACACTTTTCATCATAGTGCTTTTACCAATGCATAAAATGCATGGAGAAGTCATTTCGAATGACTGGTCCTCAGTGTTGTGAGAACGATGACTGGTTAAAATTTTTGGTGGTTTCTTGTTCAGTCCATAGGCCTACAGCATGTGGCAAACCGGTGAGCATGTGGCTCTATTAGTATAGGAGATACCTGAAAACATATCACACTTTTCATCATAGTGCTTTTACCAATGCATAAAATGCATGGAGAAGTCATTTCGAATGACTGGTCCTCAGTGTTGTGAGAACGATGACTGGTTAAAATTTTTGGTGGTTTCTTGTTCAGTCCATAGGCCTACAGCATGTGGCAAACCGGTGAGCATGTGGCTCTATTAGTATAGGAGATACCTGAAAACATATCACACTTTTCATCATAGTGCTTTTGCCAATGCATAAAATGCATGGAGAAGTCATTTTCGAATGACTGGTCCTCAGTGTTGTGAGAACGATGACTGGTTAAAATTTTTGGTGGTTTCTTGTTCAGTCCATAGGCCTACAGCATGTGGCAAACCGGTGAGCATGTGGCTCTATTAGTATAGGAGATACCTGAAAACATATCACACTTTTCATCATATTGCTTTTACCAATGCATAAAATGCATGGAGAAGTCATTTCGAATGACTGGTCCTCAGTGTTGTGAGAACGATGACTGGTTAAAATTTTTGGTGGTTTCTTGTTCAGTCCATAGGCCTACAGCATGTGGCAAACCGGTGAGCATGTGGCTCTATTAGTATAGGAGATACCTGAAAACATATCACACTTTTCATCATAGTGCTTTTACCAATGCATAAAATGCATGGAGAAGTCATTTCGAATGACTGGTCCTCAGTGTTGTGAGAACGATGACTGGTTAAAATTTTTGGTGGTTTCTTGTTCAGTCCATAGGCCTACAGCATGTGGCAAACCGGTGAGCATGTGGCTCTATTAGTACAGGAGATACCTGAAAACATATCACACTTTTCATCATAGTGCTTTTACCAATGCATAAAATGAATGGAGAAGTCATTTCGAATGACTGGTCCTCAGTGTTGTGAGAACGATGACTGGTTAAAATTTTTGGTGGTTTCTTGTTCAGTCCATAGGCCTACAGCATGTGGCAAACCGGTGAGCATGTGGCTCTATTAGTATAGGAGATACCTGAAAACATATCACACTTTTCATCATAGTGCTTTTACCAATGCATAAAATGCATGGAGAAGTCATTTCGAATGACTGGTCCTCAGTGTTGTGAGAACGATGACTGGTTAAAATTTTTGGTGGTTTCTTGTTCAGTCCATAGGCCTACAGCATGTGGCAAACCGGTGAGCATGTGGCTCTATTAGTATAGGAGATACCTGAAAACATATCACACTTTTCATCATAGTGCTTTTGCCAATGCATAAAATGCATGGAGAAGTCATTTCGAATGACTGGTCCTCAGTGTTGTGAGAACGATGACTGGTTAAAATTTTTGGTGGTTTCTTGTTCAGTCCATAGGACTACAGCATGTGGCAAACCGGTGAGCATGTGGCTCTATTAGTATAGGAGATACCTGAAAACATATCACACTTTTCATCATAGTGCTTTTACCAATGCATAAAATGCATGGAGAAGTCATTTCGAATGACTGGTCCTCAGTGTTGTGAGAACGATGACTGGTTAAAATTTTTGGTGGTTTCTTGTTCAGTCCATAGGCCTACAGCATGTGGCAAACCGGTGAGCATGTGGCTCTATTAGTATAGGAGATACCTGAAAACATATCACACTTTTCATCATAGTGCTTTTACCAATGCATAAAATGCATGGAGAAGTCATTTCGAATGACTGGTCCTCAGTGTTGTGAGAACGATGACTGGTTAAAATTTTTGGTGGTTTCTTGTTCAGTCCATAGGCCTACAGCATGTGGCAAACCGGTGAGCATGTGGCTCTATTAGTATAGGAGATACCTGAAAACATATCACACTTTTCATCATAGTGCTTTTACCAATGCATAAAATGCATGGAGAAGTCATTTCGAATGACTGGTCCTCAGTGTTGTGAGAACGATGACTGGTTAAAATTTTTGGTGGTTTCTTGTTCAGTCCATAGGCCTACAGCATGTGGCAAACCGGTGAGCATGTGGCTCTATTAGTATAGGAGATACCTGAAAACATATCACACTTTTCATCATAGTGCTTTTACCAATGCATAAAATGCATGGAGAAGTCATTTCGAATGACTGGTCCTCAGTGTTGTGAGAACGATGACTGGTTAAAATTTTTGGTGGTTTCTTGTTCAGTCCATAGGCCTACAGCATGTGGCAAACCGGTGAGCATGTGGCTCTATTAGTATAGGAGATACCTGAAAACATATCACACTTTTCATCATAGTGCTTTTACCAATGCATAAAATGCATGGAGAAGTCATTTCGAATGACTGGTCCTCAGTGTTGTGAGAACGATGACTGGTTAAAATTTTTGGTGGTTTCTTGTTCAGTCCATAGGCCTACAGCATGTGGCAAACCGGTGAGCATGTGGCTCTATTAGTATAGGAGATACCTGAAAACATATCACACTTTTCATCATAGTGCTTTTACCAATGCGTAAAATGCATGGAGAAGTCATTTTCGAATGACTGGTCCTCAGTGTTGTGAGAACGATGACTGGTTAAAATTTTTGGTGGTTTCTTGTTCAGTCCATAGGCCTACAGCATGTGGCAAACCGGTGAGCATGTGGCTCTATTAGTATAGGAGATACCTGAAAACATATCACACTTTTCATCATAGTGCTTTTACCAATGCATAAAATGCATGGAGAAGTCATTTCGAATGACTGGTCCTCAGTGTTGTGAGAACGATGACTGGTTAAAATTTTTGGTGGTTTCTTGTTCAATCCATAGGCCTACAGCATGTGGCAAACCGGTGAGCATGTGGCTCTATTAGTATAGGAGATACCTGAAAACATATCACACTTTTCATCATAGTGCTTTTACCAATGCATAAAATGCATGGAGAAGTCATTTCGAATGACTGGTCCTCAGTGTTGTGAGAACGATGACTGGTTAAAATTTTTGGTGGTTTCTTGTTCAGTCCATAGGCCTACAGCATGTGGCAAACCGGTGAGCATGTGGCTCTATTAGTATAGGAGATACCTGAAAACATATCACACTTTTCATCATAGTGCTTTTGCCAATGCATAAAATGCATGGAGAAGTCATTTCGAATGACTGGTCCTCAGTGTTGTGAGAACGATGGCTGGTTAAAATTTTTGGTGGTTTCTTGTTCAGTCCATAGGCCTACAGCATGTGGCAAACCGGTGAGCATGTGGCTCTATTAGTATAGGAGATACCTGAAAACATATCACACTTTTCATCATAGTGCTTTTACCAATGCATATAATGCATGGAGAAGTCATTTCGAATGACTAGTCCTCAGTGTTGTGAGAACGATGACTGGTTAAAATTTTTGGTGGTTTTTGTTCAGTCCATAGGCCTACAGCATGTGGCAAACCGGTGAGCATGTGGCTCTATTAGTATAGGAGATACCTGAAAACATATCACACTTTTCATCATAGTGCTTTTACCAATGCATAAAATGCATGGAGAAGTCATTTCGAATGACTGGTCCTCAGTGTTGTGAGAACGATGACTGGTTAAAATTTTTGGTGGTTTCTTGTTCAGTCCATAGGCCTACAGCATGTGGCAAACCAGTGAGCATGTGGCTCTATTAGTATAGGAGATACCTGAAAACATATCACACTTTTCATCATAGTGCTTTTACCAATGCATAAAATGCATGGAGAAGTCATTTCGAATGACTGGTCCTCAGTGTTGTGAGAACGATGACTGGTTAAAATTTTTGGTGGTTTCTTGTTCAGTCCATAGGCCTACAGCATGTGGCAAACCGGTGAGCATGTGGCTCTATTAGTATAGGAGATACCTGAAAACATATCACACTTTTCATCATAGTGCTTTTACCAATGCATAAAATGCATGGAGAAGTCATTTCGAATGATTGGTCCTCAGTGTTGTGAGAACGATGACTGGTTAAAATTTTTGGTGGTTTCTTGTTCAGTCCATAGGCCTACAGCATGTGGCAAACCGGTGAGCATGTGGCTCTATTAGTACAGGAGATACCTGAAAACATACCACACTTTTCATCATAGTGCTTTTGCCAATGCATAAAATGCATGGAGAAGTCATTTCGAATGACTAGTCCTCAGTGTTGTGAGAACGATGACTGGTTAAAATTTTTGGTGGTTTCTTGTTCAGTCCATAGGCCTACAGCATGTGGCAAACCGGTGAGCATGTGGCTCTATTAGTATAGGAGATACCTGAAAACATATCACACTTTTCATCATAGTGCTTTTACCAATGCATAAAATGCATGGAGAAGTCATTTCGAATGACTGGTCCTCAGTGTTGTGAGAACGATGACTGGTTAAAATTTTTGGTGGTTTTTTGTTCAGTCCATAGGCCTACAGCATGTGGCAAACCGGTGAGCATGTGGCTCTATTAGTATAGGAGATACCTGAAAACATATCACACTTTTCATCATAGTGCTTTTACCAATGCATAAAATGCATGGAGAAGTCATTTCGAATGACTGGTCCTCAGTGTTGTGAGAACGATGACTGGTTAAAATTTTTGGTGGTTTCTTGTTCAGTCCATAGGCCTACAGCATGTGGCAAACCGGTGAGCATGTGGCTCTATTAGTATAGGAGATACCTGAAAACATATCACACTTTTCATCATAGTGCTTTTGCCAATGCATAAAATGCATGGAGAAGTCATTTTCGAATGACTGGTCCTCAGTGTTGTGAGAACGATGACTGGTTAAAATTTTTGGTGGTTTCTTGTTCAGTCCATAGGCCTACAGCATGTGGCAAACCGGTGAGCATGTGGCTCTATTAGTATAGGAGATACCTGAAAACATATCACACTTTTCATCATATTGCTTTTACCAATGCATAAAATGCATGGAGAAGTCATTTCGAATGACTGGTCCTCAGTGTTGTGAGAACGATGACTGGTTAAAATTTTTGGTGGTTTCTTGTTCAGTCCATAGGCCTACAGCATGTGGCAAACCGGTGAGCATGTGGCTCTATTAGTATAGGAGATACCTGAAAACATATCACACTTTTCATCATAGTGCTTTTACCAATGCATAAAATGCATGGAGAAGTCATTTCGAATGACTGGTCCTCAGTGTTGTGAGAACGATGACTGGTTAAAATTTTTGGTGGTTTCTTGTTCAGTCCATAGGCCTACAGCATGTGGCAAACCGGTGAGCATGTGGCTCTATTAGTACAGGAGATACCTGAAAACATATCACACTTTTCATCATAGTGCTTTTACCAATGCATAAAATGAATGGAGAAGTCATTTCGAATGACTGGTCCTCAGTGTTGTGAGAACGATGACTGGTTAAAATTTTTGGTGGTTTCTTGTTCAGTCCATAGGCCTACAGCATGTGGCAAACCGGTGAGCATGTGGCTCTATTAGTATAGGAGATACCTGAAAACATATCACACTTTTCATCATAGTGCTTTTACCAATGCATAAAATGCATGGAGAAGTCATTTCGAATGACTGGTCCTCAGTGTTGTGAGAACGATGACTGGTTAAAATTTTTGGTGGTTTCTTGTTCAGTCCATAGGCCTACAGCATGTGGCAAACCGGTGAGCATGTGGCTCTATTAGTATAGGAGATACCTGAAAACATATCACACTTTTCATCATAGTGCTTTTGCCAATGCATAAAATGCATGGAGAAGTCATTTCGAATGACTGGTCCTCAGTGTTGTGAGAACGATGACTGGTTAAAATTTTTGGTGGTTTCTTGTTCAGTCCATAGGCCTACAGCATGTGGCAAACCGGTGAGCATGTGGCTCTATTAGTATAGGAGATACCTGAAAACATATCACACTTTTCATCATAGTGCTTTTACCAATGCATAAAATGCATGGAGAAGTCATTTCGAATGACTGGTCCTCAGTGTTGTGAGAACGATGACTGGTTAAAATTTTTGGTGGTTTCTTGTTCAGTCCATAGGCCTACAGCATGTGGCAAACCGGTGAGCATGTGGCTCTATTAGTATAGGAGATACCTGAAAACATATCACACTTTTCATCATAGTGCTTTTACCAATGCATAAAATGCATGGAGAAGTCATTTCGAATGACTGGTCCTCAGTGTTGTGAGAACGATGACTGGTTAAAATTTTTGGTGGTTTCTTGTTCAGTCCATAGGCCTACAGCATGTGGCAAACCAGTGAGCATGTGGCTCTATTAGTATAGGAGATACCTGAAAACATATCACACTTTTCATCATAGTGCTTTTACCAATGCATAAAATGCATGGAGAAGTCATTTCGAATGACTGGTCCTCAGTGTTGTGAGAACGATGACTGGTTAAAATTTTTGGTGGATTCTTGTTCAGTCCATAGGCCTACAGCATGTGGCAAACCAGTGAGCATGTGGCTCTATTAGTATAGGAGATACCTGAAAACATATCACACTTTTCATCATAGTGCTTTTACCAATGCATAAAATGCATGGAGAAGTCATTTCGAATGACTGGTCCTCAGTGTTGTGAGAACGATGACTGGTTAAAATTTTTGGTGGTTTCTTGTTCAGTCCATAGGCCTACAGCATGTGGCAAACCGGTGAGCATGTGGCTCTATTAGTATAGGAGATACCTGAAAACATATCACACTTTTCATCATAGTGCTTTTACCAATGCATAAAATGCATGGAGAAGTCATTTCGAATGACTGGTCCTCAGTGTTGTGAGAACGATGACTGGTTAAAATTTTTGGTGGTTTCTTGTTCAGTCCATAGGCCTACAGCATGTGGCAAACCGGTGAGCATGTGGCTCTATTAGTATAGGAGATACCTGAAAACATATCACACTTTTCATCATAGTGCTTTTACCAATGCATAAAATGCATGGAGAAGTCATTTCGAATGACTGGTCCTCAGTGTTGTGAGAACGATGACTGGTTAAAATTTTTGGTGGTTTCTTGTTCAGTCCATAGGCCTACAGCATGTGGCAAACCGGTGAGCATGTGGCTCTATTAGTATAGGAGATACCTGAAAACATATCACACTTTTCATCATAGTGCTTTTACCAATGCATAAAATGCATGGAGAAGTCATTTCGAATGACTGGTCCTCAGTGTTGTGAGAACGATGACTGGTTAAAATTTTTGGTGGTTTCTTGTTCAGTCCATAGGCCTACAGCATGTGGCAAACCGGTGAGCATGTGGCTCTATTAGTATAGGAGATACCTGAAAACATATCACACTTTTCATCATAGTGCTTTTACCAATGCATAAAATGCATGGAGAAGTCATTTCGAATGACTGGTCCTCAGTGTTGTGAGAACGATGACTGGTTAAAATTTTTGGTGGTTTCTTGTTCAGTCCATAGGCCTACAGCATGTGGCAAACCGGTGAGCATGTGGCTCTATTAGTATAGGAGATACCTGAAAACATATCACACTTTTCATCATAGTGCTTTTACCAATGCATAAAATGCATGGAGAAGTCATTTCGAATGACTGGTCCTCAGTGTTGTGAGAACGATGACTGGTTAAAATTTTTGGTGGTTTCTTGTTCAGTCCATAGGCCTACAGCATGTGGCAAACCGGTGAGCATGTGGCTCTATTAGTATAGGAGATACCTGAAAACATATCACACTTTTCATCATAGTGCTTTTACCAATGCATAAAATGCATGGAGAAGTCATTTCAATGACTGGTCCTCAGTGTTGTGAGAACGATGACTGGTTAAAATTTTTGGTGGTTTCTTGTTCAGTCCATAGGCCTACAGCATGTGGCAAGACCGGTGAGCATGTGGCTCTATTAGTATAGGAGATACCTGAAAACATATCACACTTTTCATCATAGTGCTTTTACCAATGCATAAAATGCATGGAGAAGTCATTTCGAATGACTGGTCCTCAGTGTTGTGAGAACGATGACTGGTTAAAATTTTTGGTGGTTTCTTGTTCAGTCCATAGGCCTACAGCATGTGGCAAACCGGTGAGCATGTGGCTCTATTAGTATAGGAGATACCTGAAAACATATCACACTTTTCATCATAGTGCTTTTACCAATGCATAAAATGCATGGAGAAGTCATTTCGAATGACTGGTCCTCAGTGTTGTGAGAACAGATGACTGGTTAAAATTTTTGGTGGTTTCTTGTTCAGTCCATAGGCCTACAGCATGTGGCAAACCGGTGAGCATGTGGCTCTATTAGTATAGGAGATACCTGAAAACATATCACACTTTTCATCATAGTGCTTTTACCAATGCATAAAATGCATGGAGAAGTCATTTCGAATGACTGGTCCTCAGTGTTGTGAGAACGATGACTGGTTAAAATTTTTGGTGGTTTCTTGTTCAGTCCATAGGCCTACAGCATGTGGCAAACCGGTGAGCATGTGGCTCTATTAGTATAGGAGATACCTGAAAACATATCACACTTTTCATCATAGTGCTTTTACCAATGCATAAAATGCATGGAGAAGTCATTTCGAATGACTGGTCCTCAGTGTTGTGAGAACGATGACTGGTTAAAATTTTTGGTGGTTTCTTGTTCAGTCCATAGGCCTACAGCATGTGGCAAACCGGTGAGCATGTGGCTCTATTAGTATAGGAGATACCTGAAAACATATCACACTTTTCATCATAGTGCTTTTACCAATGCATAAAATGCATGGAGAAGTCATTTCGAATGACTGGTCCTCAGTGTTGTGAGAACGATGACTGGTTAAAATTTTTGGTGGTTTCTTGTTCAGTCCATAGGCCTACAGCATGTGGCAAACCGGTGAGCATGTGGCTCTATTAGTATAGGAGATACCTGAAAACATATCACACTTTTCATCATAGTGCTTTTACCAATGCATAAAATGCATGGAGAAGTCATTTCGAATGACTGGTCCTCAGTGTTGTGAGAACGATGACTGGTTAAAATTTTTGGTGGTTTCTTGTTCAGTCCATAGGCCTACAGCATGTGGCAAACCGGTGAGCATGTGGCTCTATTAGTATAGGAGATACCTGAAAACATATCACACTTTTCATCACAGTGCTTTTACCAATGCATAAAATGCATGGAGAAGTCATTTCGAATGACTGGTCCTCAGTGTTGTGAGAACGATGACTGGTTAAAATTTTTGGTGGTTTCTTGTTCAGTCCATAGGCCTACAGCATGTGGCAAACCGGTGAGCATGTGGCTCTATTCGTATAGGAGATACCTGAAAACATATCACACTTTTCATCATAGTGCTTTTACCAATGCATAAAATGCATGGAGAAGTTATTTCGAATGACTGGTCCTCAGTGTTGTGAGAACGATGACTGGTTAAAATTTTTGGTGGTTTCTTGTTCAGTCCATAGGCCTACAGCATGTGGCAAACCGGTGAGCATGTGGCTCTATTAGTATAGGAGATACCTGAAAACATATCACACTTTTCATCATAGTGCTTTTACCAATGCATAAAATGCATGGAGAAGTTATTTCGAATGACTGGTCCTCAGTGTTGTGAGAACGATGACTGGTTAAAATTTTTGGTGGTTTCTTGTTCAGTCCATAGGCCTACAGCATGTGGCAAACCGGTGAGCATGTGGCTCTATTAGTATAGGAGATACCTGAAAACATATCACACTTTTCATCATAGTGCTTTTACCAATGCATAAAATGCATGGAGAAGTCATTTCGAATTACTGGTCCTCAGTGTTGTGAGAACGATGACTGGTTAAAATTTTTGGTGGTTTCTTGTTCAGTCCATAGGCCTACAGCATGTGGCAAACCGGTGAGCATGTGGCTCTATTAGTATAGGAGATACCTGAAAACATATCACACTTTTCATCACAGTGCTTTTACTAATGCATAAAATGCATGGAGAAGTCATTTCGAATGACTGGTCCTCAGTGTTGTGAGAACGATGACTGGTTAAAATTTTTGGTGGTTTCTTGTTCAGTCCATAGGCCTACAGCATGTGGCAAACCGGTGAGCATGTGGCTCTATTCGTATAGGAGATACCTGAAAACATATCACACGTTTCATCATAGTGCTTTTACCAATGCATAAAATGCATGGAGAAGTTATTTCGAATGACTGGTCCTCAGTGTTGTGAGAACGATGACTGGTTAAAATTTTTGGTGGTTTCTTGTTCAGTCCATAGGCCTACAGCATGTGGCAAACCGGTGAGCATGTGGCTCTATTCGTATAGGAGATACCTGAAAACATATCACACGTTTCATCATAGTGCTTTTACCAATGCATAAAATGCATGGAGAAGTTATTTCGAATGACTGGTCCTCAGTGTTGTGAGAACGATGACTGGTTAAAATTTTTGGTGGTTTCTTGTTCAGTCCATAGGCCTACAGCATGTGGCAAACCGGTGAGCATGTGGCTCTATTAGTATAGGAGATACCTGAAAACATATCACACTTTTCATCATAGTGTACCAATGCATAAAATGCATGGAGAAGTCATTTCGAATGACTGGTCCTCAGTGTTGTGAGAACGATGACTGGTTAAATTTTTGGTGGTTTCTTGTTCAGTCCATAGGCCTACAGCATGTGGCAAACCGGTGAGCATGTGGCTCTATTAGTATAGGAGATACCTGAAAACATATCACACTTTTCATCATAGTGCTTTTACCAATGCATAAAATGCATGGAGAAGTCATTTCGAATTACTGGTCCTCAGTGTTGTGAGAACGATGACTGGTTAAAATTTTTGGTGGTTTCTTGTTCAGTCCATAGGCCTACAGCATGTGGCAAACCGGTGAGCATGTGGCTCTATTAGTATAGGAGATACCTGAAAACATATCACACTTTTCATCACAGTGCTTTTACTAATGCATAAAATGCATGGAGAAGTCATTTCGAATGACTGGTCCTCAGTGTTGTGAGAACGATGACTGGTTAAAATTTTTGTTGGTTTCTTGTTCAGTCCATAGGCCTACAGCATGTGGCAAACCGGTGAGCATGTGGCTCTATTCGTATAGGAGATACCTGAAAACATATCACACGTTTCATCATAGTGCTTTTACCAATGCATAAAATGCATGGAGAAGTTATTTCGAATGACTGGTCCTCAGTGTTGTGAGAACGATGACTGGTTAAAATTTTTGGTGGTTTCTTGTTCAGTCCGTAGGCCTACAGCATGTGGCAAACCGGTGAGCATGTGGCTCTATTAGTATAGGAGATACCTGAAAACATATCACACTTTTCATCATAGTGCTTTTACCAATGCATAAAATGCATGGAGAAGTCATTTTGAATGACTGGTCCTCAGTGTTGTGAGAACGATGACTGGTTAAATTTTTGGTGGTTTCTTGTTCAGTCCATAGGCCTACAGCATGTGGCAAACCGGTGAGCATGTGGCTCTATTAGTATAGGAGATACCTGAAAACATATCACACTTTTCATCATAGTGCTTTTACCAATGCATAAAATGCATGGAGAAGTCATTTCGAATGACTGGTCCTCAGTGTTGTGAGAACGATGACTGGTTAAAATTTTTGGCTGTTTCTTGTTCAGTCCATAGGCCTACAGCATGTGGCAAACCGGTGAGCATGTGGCTCTATTAGTATAGGAGATACCTGAAAACATATCACACTTTTCATCATAGTGCTTTTACCAATGCATAAAATGCATGGAGAAGTCATTTTGAATGACTGGTCCTCAGTGTTGTGAGAACGATGACTGGTTAAATTTTTGGTGGTTTCTTGTTCAGTCCATAGGCCTACAGCATGTGGCAAACCGGTGAGCATGTGGCTCTATTAGTATAGGAGATACCTGAAAACATATCACACTTTTCATCATAGTGCTTTTACCAATGCATAAAATGCATGGAGAAGTCATTTCGAATGACTGGTCCTCAGTGTTGTGAGAACGATGACTGGTTAAAATTTTTGGCGGTTTCTTGTTCAGTCCATAGGCCTACAGCATGTGGCAAACCGGTGAGCATGTGGCTCTATTAGTATAGGAGATACCTGAAAACATATCACACTTTTCATCATAGTGCTTTTACCAATGCATAAAATGCATGGAGAAGTCATTTCGAATGACTGGTCCTCAGTGTTGTGAGAACGATGACTGGTTAAAATTTTTGGTGGTTTCTTGTTCAGTCCATAGGCCTACAGCATGTGGCAAACCGGTGAGCATGTGGCTCTATTAGTATAGGAGATACCTGAAAACATATCACACTTTTCATCATAGTGCTTTTACCAATGCATAAAATGCATGGAGAAGTCATTTCGAATGACTGGTCCTCAGTGTTGTGAGAACGATGACTGGTTAAAATTTTTGGTGGTTTCTTGTTCAGTCCATAGGCCTACAGCATGTGGCAAACCGGTGAGCATGTGGCTCTATTAGTATAGGAGATACCTGAAAACATATCACACTTTTCATCATAGTGCTTTTACCAATGCATAAAATGCATGGAGAAGTCATTTCGAATGACTGGTCCTCAGTGTTGTGAGAACGATGACTGGTTAAAATTTTTGGTGGTTTCTTGTTCAGTCTATAGGCCTACAGCATGTGGCAAACCGGTGAGCATGTGGCTCTATTAGTATAGGAGATACCTGAAAACATATCACACTTTTCATCATAGTGCTTTTACCAATGCATAAAATGCATGGAGAAGTCATTTCGAATGACTGGTTCACAGTGTTGTGAGAACGATGACTGGTTAAAATTTTTGGTGGTTTCTTGTTCAGTCCATAGGCCTACAGCATGTGGCAAACCGGTGAGCATGTGGCTCTATTAGTATAGGAGATACCTGAAAACATATCACACTTTTCATCATAGTGCTTTTACCAATGCATAAAATGCATGGAGAAGTCATTTCGAATGACTGGTCCTCAGTGTTGTGAGAACGATGACTGGTTAACATTTTTGGTGGTTTCTTGTTCAGTCCATAGGCCTACAGCATGTGGCAAACCGGTGAGCATGTGGCTCTATTAGTATAGGAGATACCTGAAAACATATCACACTTTTCATCATAGTGCTTTTACCAATGCATAAAATGCATGGAGAAGTCATTTCGAATGACTGGTCCTCAGTGTTGTGAGAACGATGACTGGTTAAAATTTTTGGTGGTTTCTTGTTCAGTCTATAGGCCTACAGCATGTGGCAAACCGGTGAGCATGTGGCTCTATTAGTATAGGAGATACCTGAAAACATATCACACTTTTCATCATAGTGCTTTTACCAATGCATAAAATGCATGGAGAAGTCATTTCGAATGACTGGTCCTCAGTGTTGTGAGAACAATGACTGGTTAAAATTTTTGGTGGTTTCTTGTTCAGTCTATAGGCCTACAGCATGTGGCAAACCGGTGAGCATGTGGCTCTATTAGTATAGGAGATACCTGAAAACATATCACACTTTTCATCATAGTGCTTTTACCAATGCATAAAATGCATGGAGAAGTCATTTCGAATGACTGGTTCACAGTGTTGTGAGAACGATGACTGGTTAAAATTTTTGGTGGTTTCTTGTTCAGTCCATAGGCCTACAGCATGTGGCAAACCGGTGAGCATGTGGCTCTATTAGTATAGGAGATACCTGAAAACATATCACACTTTTCATCATAGTGCTTTTACCAATGCATAAAATGCATGGAGAAGTCATTTCGAATGACTGGTCCTCAGTGTTGTGAGAACGATGACTGGTTAACATTTTTGGTGGTTTCTTGTTCAGTCCATAGGCCTACAGCATGTGGCAAACCGGTGAGCATGTGGCTCTATTAGTATAGGAGATACCTGAAAACATATCACACTTTTCATCATAGTGCTTTTACCAATGCATAAAATGCATGGAGAAGTCATTTCGAATGACTGGTCCTCAGTGTTGTGAGAACGATGACTGGTTAAAATTTTTGGTGGTTTCTTGTTCAGTCTATAGGCCTACAGCATGTGGCAAACCGGTGAGCATGTGGCTCTATTAGTATAGGAGATACCTGAAAACATATCACACTTTTCATCATAGTGCTTTTACCAATGCATAAAATGCATGGAGAAGTCATTTCGAATGACTGGTCCTCAGTGTTGTGAGAACAATGACTGGTTAAAATTTTTGGTGGTTTCTTGTTCAGTCCGTAGGCCTACAGCATGTGGCAAACCGGTGAGCATGTGGCTCTATTAGTATAGGAGATACCTGAAAACATATCACACTTTTCATCATAGTGCTTTTACCAATGCATAAAATGCATGGAGAAGTCATTTTGAATGACTGGTCCTCAGTGTTGTGAGAACGATGACTGGTTAAATTTTTGGTGGTTTCTTGTTCAGTCCATAGGCCTACAGCATGTGGCAAACCGGTGAGCATGTGGCTCTATTAGTATAGGAGATACCTGAAAACATATCACACTTTTCATCATAGTGCTTTTACCAATGCATAAAATGCATGGAGAAGTCATTTCGAATGACTGGTCCTCAGTGTTGTGAGAACGATGACTGGTTAAAATTTTTGGCGGTTTCTTGTTCAGTCCATAGGCCTACAGCATGTGGCAAACCGGTGAGCATGTGGCTCTATTAGTATAGGAGATACCTGAAAACATATCACACTTTTCATCATAGTGCTTTTACCAATGCATAAAATGCATGGAGAAGTCATTTCGAATGACTGGTCCTCAGTGTTGTGAGAACGATGACTGGTTAAAATTTTTGGTGGTTTCTTGTTCAGTCCATAGGCCTACAGCATGTGGCAAACCGGTGAGCATGTGGCTCTATTAGTATAGGAGATACCTGAAAACATATCACACTTTTCATCATAGTGCTTTTACCAATGCATAAAATGCATGGAGAAGTCATTTTGAATGACTGGTCCTCAGTGTTGTGAGAACGATGACTGGTTAAATTTTTGGTGGTTTCTTGTTCAGTCCATAGGCCTACAGCATGTGGCAAACCGGTGAGCATGTGGCTCTATTAGTATAGGAGATACCTGAAAACATATCACACTTTTCATCATAGTGCTTTTACCAATGCATAAAATGCATGGAGAAGTCATTTCGAATGACTGGTCCTCAGTGTTGTGAGAACGATGACTGGTTAAAATTTTTGGCGGTTTCTTGTTCAGTCTATAGGCCTACAGCATGTGGCAAACCGGTGAGCATGTGGCTCTATTAGTATAGGAGATACCTGAAAACATATCACACTTTTCATCATAGTGCTTTTACCAATGCATAAAATGCATGGAGAAGTCATTTCGAATGACTGGTCCTCAGTGTTGTGAGAACGATGACTGGTTAACATTTTTGGTGGTTTCTTGTTCAGTCCATAGGCCTACAGCATGTGGCAAACCGGTGAGCATGTGGCTCTATTAGTATAGGAGATACCTGAAAACATATCACACTTTTCATCATAGTGCTTTTACCAATGCATAAAATGCATGGAGAAGTCATTTCGAATGACTGGTCCTCAGTGTTGTGAGAACGATGACTGGTTAAAATTTTTGGTGGTTTCTTGTTCAGTCTATAGGCCTACAGCATGTGGCAAACCGGTGAGCATGTGGCTCTATTAGTATAGGAGATACCTGAAAACATATCACACTTTTCATCATAGTGCTTTTACCAATGCATAAAATGCATGGAGAAGTCATTTCGAATGACTGGTCCTCAGTGTTGTGAGAACAATGACTGGTTAAAATTTTTGGTGGTTTCTTGTTCAGTCTATAGGCCTACAGCATGTGGCAAACCGGTGAGCATGTGGCTCTATTAGTATAGGAGATACCTGAAAACATATCACACTTTTCATCATAGTGCTTTTACCAATGCATAAAATGCATGGAGAAGTCATTTCGAATGACTGGTTCACAGTGTTGTGAGAACGATGACTGGTTAAAATTTTTGGTGGTTTCTTGTTCAGTCCATAGGCCTACAGCATGTGGCAAACCGGTGAGCATGTGGCTCTATTAGTATAGGAGATACCTGAAAACATATCACACTTTTCATCATAGTGCTTTTACCAATGCATAAAATGCATGGAGAAGTCATTTCGAATGACTGGTCCTCAGTGTTGTGAGAACGATGACTGGTTAACATTTTTGGTGGTTTCTTGTTCAGTCCATAGGCCTACAGCATGTGGCAAACCGGTGAGCATGTGGCTCTATTAGTATAGGAGATACCTGAAAACATATCACACTTTTCATCATAGTGCTTTTACCAATGCATAAAATGCATGGAGAAGTCATTTCGAATGACTGGTCCTCAGTGTTGTGAGAACGATGACTGGTTAAAATTTTTGGTGGTTTCTTGTTCAGTCTATAGGCCTACAGCATGTGGCAAACCGGTGAGCATGTGGCTCTATTAGTATAGGAGATACCTGAAAACATATCACACTTTTCATCATAGTGCTTTTACCAATGCATAAAATGCATGGAGAAGTCATTTCGAATGACTGGTCCTCAGTGTTGTGAGAACAATGACTGGTTAAAATTTTTGGTGGTTTCTTGTTCAGTCCGTAGGCCTACAGCATGTGGCAAACCGGTGAGCATGTGGCTCTATTAGTATAGGAGATACCTGAAAACATATCACACTTTTCATCATAGTGCTTTTACCAATGCATAAAATGCATGGAGAAGTCATTTTGAATGACTGGTCCTCAGTGTTGTGAGAACGATGACTGGTTAAATTTTTGGTGGTTTCTTGTTCAGTCCATAGGCCTACAGCATGTGGCAAACCGGTGAGCATGTGGCTCTATTAGTATAGGAGATACCTGAAAACATATCACACTTTTCATCATAGTGCTTTTACCAATGCATAAAATGCATGGAGAAGTCATTTCGAATGACTGGTCCTCAGTGTTGTGAGAACGATGACTGGTTAAAATTTTTGGCGGTTTCTTGTTCAGTCCATAGGCCTACAGCATGTGGCAAACCGGTGAGCATGTGGCTCTATTAGTATAGGAGATACCTGAAAACATATCACACTTTTCATCATAGTGCTTTTACCAATGCATAAAATGCATGGAGAAGACATTTCGAATGACTGGTCCTCAGTGTTGTGAGAACGATGACTGGTTAAAATTTTTGGTGGTTTCTTGTTCAGTCCATAGGCCTACAGCATGTGGCAAACCGGTGAGCATGTGGCTCTATTAGTATAGGAGATACCTGAAAACATATCACACTTTTCATCATAGTGCTTTTACCAATGCATAAAATGCATGGAGAAGTCATTTTGAATGACTGGTCCTCAGTGTTGTGAGAACGATGACTGGTTAAATTTTTGGTGGTTTCTTGTTCAGTCCATAGGCCTACAGCATGTGGCAAACCGGTGAGCATGTGGCTCTATTAGTATAGGAGATACCTGAAAACATATCACACTTTTCATCATAGTGCTTTTACCAATGCATAAAATGCATGGAGAAGTCATTTCGAATGACTGGTCCTCAGTGTTGTGAGAACGATGACTGGTTAAAATTTTTGGCGGTTTCTTGTTCAGTCTATAGGCCTACAGCATGTGGCAAACCGGTGAGCATGTGGCTCTATTAGTATAGGAGATACCTGAAAACATATCACACTTTTCATCATAGTGCTTTTACCAATGCATAAAATGCATGGAGAAGTCATTTCGAATGACTGGTCCTCAGTGTTGTGAGAACGATGACTGGTTAAAATTTTTGGTGGTTTCTTATTCAGTCCGTAGGCCTACAGCATGTGGCAAACCGGTGAGCATGTGGCTCTATTAGTATAGGAGATACCTGAAAACATATCACACTTTTCATCATAGTGCTTTTACCAATGCATAAAATGCATGGAGAAGTCATTTCGAATGACTGGTCCTCAGTGTTGTGAGAACGATGACTGGTTAAAATTTTTGGTGGTTTCTTGTTCAGTCCATAGGCCTACAGCATGTGGCAAACCGGTGAGCATGTGGCTCTATTAGTATAGGAGATACCTGAAAACATATCACACGTTTCATCATAGTGCTTTTACCAATGCATAAAATGCATGGAGAAGTCATTTCGAATGACTGGTCCTCAGTGTTGTGAGAACGATGACTGGTTAAAATTTTTGGTGGTTTCTTGTTCAGTCCATAGGCCTACAGCATGTGGCAAACCGGTGAGCATGTGGCTCTATTAGTATAGGAGATACCTGAAAACATATCACACTTTTCATCATAGTGCTTTTACCAATGCATAAAATGCATGGAGAAGTCATTTCGAATGACTGGTCCTCAGTGTTGTGAGAACGATGACTGGTTAAAATTTTTGGTGGTTTCTTGTTCAGTCCATAGGCCTACAGCATGTGGCAAACCGGTGAGCATGTGGCTCTATTAGTATAGGAGATACCTGAAAACATATCACACTTTTCATCATAGTGCTTTTACCAATGCATAAAATGCATGGAGAAGTCATTTCGAATGACTGGTCCTCAGTGTTGTGAGAACGATGACTGGTTAACATTTTTGGTGGTTTCTTGTTCAGTCCATAGGCCTACAGCATGTGGCAAACCGGTGAGCATGTGGCTCTATTAGTATAGGAGATACCTGAAAACATATCACACTTTTCATCACAGTGCTTTTACTAATGCATAAAATGCATGGAGAAGTCATTTCGAATGACTGGTCCTCAGTGTTGTGAGAACGATGACTGGTTAAAATTTTTGGTGGTTTCTTGTTCAGTCCATAGGCCTACAGCATGTGGCAAACCGGTGAGCATGTGGCTCTATTAGTATAGGAGATACCTGAAAACATATCACACTTTTCATCATAGTGCTTTTACCAATGCATAAAATGCATGGAGAAGTCATTTCGAATGACTGGTTCACAGTGTTGTGAGAACGATGACTGGTTAAAATTTTTGGTGGTTTCTTGTTCAGTCCATAGGCCTACAGCATGTGGCAAACCGGTGAGCATGTGGCTCTATTAGTATAGGAGATACCTGAAAACATATCACACTTTTCATCATAGTGCTTTTACCAATGCATAAAATGCATGGAGAAGTCATTTCGAATGACTGGTCCTCAGTGTTGTGAGAACGATGACTGGTTAACATTTTTGGTGGTTTCTTGTTCAGTCCATAGGCCTACAGCATGTGGCAAACCGGTCAGCATGTGGGTCTATTAGTATAGGAGATACCTGAAAACATACCACAATTTTCATCACAGTGCTTTTACCAATGCATAAAATGCATGGAGAAGTCATTTCGAATGACTGGTCCTCAGTGTTGTGAGAACGATGACTGGTTAAAATTTTTGGTGGTTTCTTGTTCAGTCCATAGGCCTACAGCATGTGGCAAACCGGTGAGCATGTGGCTCTATTAGTATAGGAGATACCTGAAAACATATCACACTTTTCATCATAGTGCTTTTACCAATGCATAAAATGCATGGAGAAGTCATTTCGAATGACTGGTCCTCAGTGTTGTGAGAACGATGACTGGTTAAAATTTTTGGTGGTTTCTTGTTCAGTCCATAGGCCTACAGCATGTGGCAAACCGTTGAGCATGTGGCTCTATTAGTATAGGAGATACCTGAAAACATATCACACTTTTCATCATAGTGCTTTTACCAATGCATAAAATGCATGGAGAAGTCATTTCGAATGACTGGTCCTCAGTGTTGTGAGAACGATGACTGGTTAAAATTTTTGGTGGTTTCTTGTTCAGTCCATAGGCCTACAGCATGTGGCAAACCGGTGAGCATGTGGCTCTATTAGTATAGGAGATACCTGAAAACATATCACACTTTTCATCATAGTGCTTTTACCAATGCATAAAATGCATGGAGAAGTCATTTCGAATGACTGGTCCTCAGTGTTGTGAGAACGATGACTGGTTAAAATTTTTGGTGGTTTCTTGTTCAGTCCATAGGCCTACAGCATGTGGCAAACCGGTGAGCATGTGGCTCTATTAGTATAGGAGATACCTGAAAACATATCACACTTTTCATCATAGTGCTTTTACCAATGCATAAAATGCATGGAGAAGTCATTTCGAATGACTGGTCCTCAGTGTTGTGAGAACGATGACTGGTTAAAATTTTTGGTGGTTTCTTGTTCAGTCTATAGGCCTACAGCATGTGGCAAACCGGTGAGCATGTGGCTCTATTAGTATAGGAGATACCTGAAAACATATCACACTTTTCATCATAGTGCTTTTACCAATGCATAAAATGCATGGAGAAGTCATTTCGAATGACTGGTCCTCAGTGTTGTGAGAACGATGACTGGTTAAAATTTTTGGTGGTTTCTTATTCAGTCCGTAGGCCTACAGCATGTGGCAAACCGGTGAGCATGTGGCTCTATTAGTATAGGAGATACCTGAAAACATATCACACTTTTCATCATAGTGCTTTTACCAATGCATAAAATGCATGGAGAAGTCATTTCGAATGACTGGTCCTCAGTGTTGTGAGAACGATGACTGGTTAAAATTTTTGGTGGTTTCTTGTTCAGTCCATAGGCCTACAGCATGTGGCAAACCGGTGAGCATGTGGCTCTATTAGTATAGGAGATACCTGAAAACATATCACACGTTTCATCATAGTGCTTTTACCAATGCATAAAATGCATGGAGAAGTCATTTCGAATGACTGGTCCTCAGTGTTGTGAGAACGATGACTGGTTAAAATTTTTGGTGGTTTCTTGTTCAGTCCATAGGCCTACAGCATGTGGCAAACCGGTGAGCATGTGGCTCTATTAGTATAGGAGATACCTGAAAACATATCACACTTTTCATCATAGTGCTTTTACCAATGCATAAAATGCATGGAGAAGTCATTTCGAATGACTGGTCCTCAGTGTTGTGAGAACGATGACTGGTTAAAATTTTTGGTGGTTTCTTGTTCAGTCCATAGGCCTACAGCATGTGGCAAACCGGTGAGCATGTGGCTCTATTAGTATAGGAGATACCTGAAAACATATCACACTTTTCATCATAGTGCTTTTACCAATGCATAAAATGCATGGAGAAGTCATTTCGAATGACTGGTCCTCAGTGTTGTGAGAACGATGACTGGTTAACATTTTTGGTGGTTTCTTGTTCAGTCCATAGGCCTACAGCATGTGGCAAACCGGTGAGCATGTGGCTCTATTAGTATAGGAGATACCTGAAAACATATCACACTTTTCATCACAGTGCTTTTACTAATGCATAAAATGCATGGAGAAGTCATTTCGAATGACTGGTCCTCAGTGTTGTGAGAACGATGACTGGTTAAAATTTTTGGTGGTTTCTTGTTCAGTCCATAGGCCTACAGCATGTGGCAAACCGGTGAGCATGTGGCTCTATTAGTATAGGAGATACCTGAAAACATATCACACTTTTCATCATAGTGCTTTTACCAATGCATAAAATGCATGGAGAAGTCATTTCGAATGACTGGTTCACAGTGTTGTGAGAACGATGACTGGTTAAAATTTTTGGTGGTTTCTTGTTCAGTCCATAGGCCTACAGCATGTGGCAAACCGGTGAGCATGTGGCTCTATTAGTATAGGAGATACCTGAAAACATATCACACTTTTCATCATAGTGCTTTTACCAATGCATAAAATGCATGGAGAAGTCATTTCGAATGACTGGTCCTCAGTGTTGTGAGAACGATGACTGGTTAACATTTTTGGTGGTTTCTTGTTCAGTCCATAGGCCTACAGCATGTGGCAAACCGGTCAGCATGTGGGTCTATTAGTATAGGAGATACCTGAAAACATACCACAATTTTCATCACAGTGCTTTTACCAATGCATAAAATGCATGGAGAAGTCATTTCGAATGACTGGTCCTCATTGTTGTGAGAACGATGACTGGTTAAAATTTTTGGTGGTTTCTTGTTCAGTCCATAGGCCTACAGCATGTGGCAAACCGGTGAGCATGTGGCTCTATTAGTATAGGAGATACCTGAAAACATATCACACTTTTCATCATAGTGCTTTTACCAATGCATAAAATGCATGGAGAAGTCATTTCGAATGACTGGTCCTCAGTGTTGTGAGAACGATGACTGGTTAAAATTTTTGGTGGTTTCTTGTTCAGTCCATAGGCCTACAGCATGTGGCAAACCGTTGAGCATGTGGCTCTATTAGTATAGGAGATACCTGAAAACATATCACACTTTTCATCATAGTGCTTTTACCAATGCATAAAATGCATGGAGAAGTCATTTCGAATGACTGGTCCTCAGTGTTGTGAGAACGATGACTGGTTAACATTTTTGGTGGTTTCTTGTTCAGTCCATAGGCCTACAGCATGTGGCAAACCGGTCAGCATGTGGGTCTATTAGTATAGGAGATACCTGAAAACATACCACAATTTTCATCACAGTGCTTTTACCAATGCATAAAATGCATGGAGAAGTCATTTCGAATGACTGGTCCTCAGTGTTGTGAGAACGATGACTGGTTAAAATTTTTGGTGGTTTCTTGTTCAGTCCATAGGCCTACAGCATGTGGCAAACCGGTGAGCATGTGGCTCTATTAGTATAGGAGATACCTGAAAACATATCACACTTTTCATCATAGTGCTTTTACCAATGCATAAAATGCATGGAGAAGTCATTTTGAATGACTGGTCCTCAGTGTTGTGAGAACGATGACTGGTTAAATTTTTGGTGGTTTCTTGTTCAGTCCATAGGCCTACAGCATGTGGCAAACCGGTGAGCATGTGGCTCTATTAGTATAGGAGATACCTGAAAACATATCACACTTTTCATCATAGTGCTTTTACCAATGCATAAAATGCATGGAGAAGTCATTTCGAATGACTGGTCCTCAGTGTTGTGAGAACGATGACTGGTTAAAATTTTTGGCGGTTTCTTGTTCAGTCCATAGGCCTACAGCATGTGGCAAACCGGTGAGCATGTGGCTCTATTAGTATAGGAGATACCTGAAAACATATCACACTTTTCATCATAGTGCTTTTACCAATGCATAAAATGCATGGAGAAGTCATTTTGAATGACTGGTCCTCAGTGTTGTGAGAACGATGACTGGTTAAATTTTTGGTGGTTTCTTGTTCAGTCCATAGGCCTACAGCATGTGGCAAACCGGTGAGCATGTGGCTCTATTAGTATAGGAGATACCTGAAAACATATCACACTTTTCATCATAGTGCTTTTACCAATGCATAAAATGCATGGAGAAGTCATTTCGAATGACTGGTCCTCAGTGTTGTGAGAACGATGACTGGTTAAAATTTTTGGCGGTTTCTTGTTCAGTCCATAGGCCTACAGCATGTGGCAAACCGGTGAGCATGTGGCTCTATTAGTATAGGAGATACCTGAAAACATATCACACTTTTCATCATAGTGCTTTTACCAATGCATAAAATGCATGGAGAAGTCATTTCGAATGACTGGTCCTCAGTGTTGTGAGAACGATGACTGGTTAAAATTTTTGGTGGTTTCTTGTTCAGTCCATAGGCCTACAGCATGTGGCAAACCGGTGAGCATGTGGCTCTATTAGTATAGGAGATACCTGAAAACATATCACACTTTTCATCATAGTGCTTTTACCAATGCATAAAATGCATGGAGAAGTCATTTCGAATGACTGGTCCTCAGTGTTGTGAGAACGATGACTGGTTAAAATTTTTGGTGGTTTCTTGTTCAGTCCATAGGCCTACAGCATGTGGCAAACCGGTGAGCATGTGGCTCTATTAGTATAGGAGATACCTGAAAACATATCACACTTTTCATCATAGTGCTTTTACCAATGCATAAAATGCATGGAGAAGTCATTTCGAATGACTGGTCCTCAGTGTTGTGAGAACGATGACTGGTTAAAATTTTTGGTGGTTTCTTGTTCAGTCTATAGGCCTACAGCATGTGGCAAACCGGTGAGCATGTGGCTCTATTAGTATAGGAGATACCTGAAAACATATCACACTTTTCATCATAGTGCTTTTACCAATGCATAAAATGCATGGAGAAGTCATTTCGAATGACTGGTTCACAGTGTTGTGAGAACGATGACTGGTTAAAATTTTTGGTGGTTTCTTGTTCAGTCCATAGGCCTACAGCATGTGGCAAACCGGTGAGCATGTGGCTCTATTAGTATAGGAGATACCTGAAAACATATCACACTTTTCATCATAGTGCTTTTACCAATGCATAAAATGCATGGAGAAGTCATTTCGAATGACTGGTCCTCAGTGTTGTGAGAACGATGACTGGTTAACATTTTTGGTGGTTTCTTGTTCAGTCCATAGGCCTACAGCATGTGGCAAACCGGTGAGCATGTGGCTCTATTAGTATAGGAGATACCTGAAAACATATCACACTTTTCATCATAGTGCTTTTACCAATGCATAAAATGCATGGAGAAGTCATTTCGAATGACTGGTCCTCAGTGTTGTGAGAACGATGACTGGTTAAAATTTTTGGTGGTTTCTTGTTCAGTCTATAGGCCTACAGCATGTGGCAAACCGGTGAGCATGTGGCTCTATTAGTATAGGAGATACCTGAAAACATATCACACTTTTCATCATAGTGCTTTTACCAATGCATAAAATGCATGGAGAAGTCATTTCGAATGACTGGTCCTCAGTGTTGTGAGAACAATGACTGGTTAAAATTTTTGGTGGTTTCTTGTTCAGTCTATAGGCCTACAGCATGTGGCAAACCGGTGAGCATGTGGCTCTATTAGTATAGGAGATACCTGAAAACATATCACACTTTTCATCATAGTGCTTTTACCAATGCATAAAATGCATGGAGAAGTCATTTCGAATGACTGGTTCACAGTGTTGTGAGAACGATGACTGGTTAAAATTTTTGGTGGTTTCTTGTTCAGTCCATAGGCCTACAGCATGTGGCAAACCGGTGAGCATGTGGCTCTATTAGTATAGGAGATACCTGAAAACATATCACACTTTTCATCATAGTGCTTTTACCAATGCATAAAATGCATGGAGAAGTCATTTCGAATGACTGGTCCTCAGTGTTGTGAGAACGATGACTGGTTAACATTTTTGGTGGTTTCTTGTTCAGTCCATAGGCCTACAGCATGTGGCAAACCGGTGAGCATGTGGCTCTATTAGTATAGGAGATACCTGAAAACATATCACACTTTTCATCATAGTGCTTTTACCAATGCATAAAATGCATGGAGAAGTCATTTCGAATGACTGGTCCTCAGTGTTGTGAGAACGATGACTGGTTAAAATTTTTGGTGGTTTCTTGTTCAGTCTATAGGCCTACAGCATGTGGCAAACCGGTGAGCATGTGGCTCTATTAGTATAGGAGATACCTGAAAACATATCACACTTTTCATCATAGTGCTTTTACCAATGCATAAAATGCATGGAGAAGTCATTTCGAATGACTGGTCCTCAGTGTTGTGAGAACAATGACTGGTTAAAATTTTTGGTGGTTTCTTGTTCAGTCCGTAGGCCTACAGCATGTGGCAAACCGGTGAGCATGTGGCTCTATTAGTATAGGAGATACCTGAAAACATATCACACTTTTCATCATAGTGCTTTTACCAATGCATAAAATGCATGGAGAAGTCATTTTGAATGACTGGTCCTCAGTGTTGTGAGAACGATGACTGGTTAAATTTTTGGTGGTTTCTTGTTCAGTCCATAGGCCTACAGCATGTGGCAAACCGGTGAGCATGTGGCTCTATTAGTATAGGAGATACCTGAAAACATATCACACTTTTCATCATAGTGCTTTTACCAATGCATAAAATGCATGGAGAAGTCATTTCGAATGACTGGTCCTCAGTGTTGTGAGAACGATGACTGGTTAAAATTTTTGGCGGTTTCTTGTTCAGTCCATAGGCCTACAGCATGTGGCAAACCGGTGAGCATGTGGCTCTATTAGTATAGGAGATACCTGAAAACATATCACACTTTTCATCATAGTGCTTTTACCAATGCATAAAATGCATGGAGAAGTCATTTCGAATGACTGGTCCTCAGTGTTGTGAGAACGATGACTGGTTAAATTTTTGGTGGTTTCTTGTTCAGTCCATAGGCCTACAGCATGTGGCAAACCGGTGAGCATGTGGCTCTATTAGTATAGGAGATACCTGAAAACATATCACACTTTTCATCATAGTGCTTTTACCAATGCATAAAATGCATGGAGAAGTCATTTCGAATGACTGGTCCTCAGTGTTGTGAGAACGATGACTGGTTAAAATTTTTGGCGGTTTCTTGTTCAGTCTATAGGCCTACAGCATGTGGCAAACCGGTGAGCATGTGGCTCTATTAGTATAGGAGATACCTGAAAACATATCACACTTTTCATCATAGTGCTTTTACCAATGCATAAAATGCATGGAGAAGTCATTTCGAATGACTGGTCCTCAGTGTTGTGAGAACGATGACTGGTTAAAATTTTTGGTGGTTTCTTATTCAGTCCGTAGGCCTACAGCATGTGGCAAACCGGTGAGCATGTGGCTCTATTAGTATAGGAGATACCTGAAAACATATCACACTTTTCATCATAGTGCTTTTACCAATGCATAAAATGCATGGAGAAGTCATTTCGAATGACTGGTCCTCAGTGTTGTGAGAACGATGACTGGTTAAAATTTTTGGTGGTTTCTTGTTCAGTCCATAGGCCTACAGCATGTGGCAAACCGGTGAGCATGTGGCTCTATTAGTATAGGAGATACCTGAAAACATATCACACGTTTCATCATAGTGCTTTTACCAATGCATAAAATGCATGGAGAAGTCATTTCGAATGACTGGTCCTCAGTGTTGTGAGAACGATGACTGGTTAAAATTTTTGGTGGTTTCTTGTTCAGTCCATAGGCCTACAGCATGTGGCAAACCGGTGAGCATGTGGCTCTATTAGTATAGGAGATACCTGAAAACATATCACACTTTTCATCATAGTGCTTTTACCAATGCATAAAATGCATGGAGAAGTCATTTCGAATGACTGGTCCTCAGTGTTGTGAGAACGATGACTGGTTAAAATTTTTGGTGGTTTCTTGTTCAGTCCATAGGCCTACAGCATGTGGCAAACCGGTGAGCATGTGGCTCTATTAGTATAGGAGATACTTGAAAACATATCACACTTTTCATCATAGTGCTTTTACCAATGCATAAAATGCATGGAGAAGTCATTTCGAATGACTGGTCCTCAGTGTTGTGAGAACGATGACTGGTTAACATTTTTGGTGGTTTCTTGTTCAGTCCATAGGCCTACAGCATGTGGCAAACCGGTGAGCATGTGGGTCTATTAGTATAGGAGATACCTGAAAACATATCACACTTTTCATCACAGTGCTTTTACTAATGCATAAAATGCATGGAGAAGTCATTTCGAATGACTGGTCCTCAGTGTTGTGAGAACGATGACTGGTTAAAATTTTTGGTGGTTTCTTGTTCAGTCCATAGGCCTACAGCATGTGGCAAACCGGTGAGCATGTGGCTCTATTAGTATAGGAGATACCTGAAAACATATCACACTTTTCATCATAGTGCTTTTACCAATGCATAAAATGCATGGAGAAGTCATTTCGAATGACTGGTTCACAGTGTTGTGAGAACGATGACTGGTTAAAATTTTTGGTGGTTTCTTGTTCAGTCCATAGGCCTACAGCATGTGGCAAACCGGTGAGCATGTGGCTCTATTAGTATAGGAGATACCTGAAAACATATCACACTTTTCATCATAGTGCTTTTACCAATGCATAAAATGCATGGAGAAGTCATTTCGAATGACTGGTCCTCAGTGTTGTGAGAACGATGACTGGTTAACATTTTTGGTGGTTTCTTGTTCAGTCCATAGGCCTACAGCATGTGGCAAACCGGTCAGCATGTGGGTCTATTAGTATAGGAGATACCTGAAAACATACCACAATTTTCATCACAGTGCTTTTACCAATGCATAAAATGCATGGAGAAGTCATTTCGAATGACTGGTCCTCAGTGTTGTGAGAACGATGACTGGTTAAAATTTTTGGTGGTTTCTTGTTCAGTCCATAGGCCTACAGCATGTGGCAAACCGGTGAGCATGTGGCTCTATTAGTATAGGAGATACCTGAAAACATATCACACTTTTCATCATAGTGCTTTTACCAATGCATAAAATGCATGGAGAAGTCATTTCGAATGACTGGTCCTCAGTGTTGTGAGAACGATGACTGGTTAAAATTTTTGGTGGTTTCTTGTTCAGTCCATAGGCCTACAGCATGTGGCAAACCGTTGAGCATGTGGCTCTATTAGTATAGGAGATACCTGAAAACATATCACACTTTTCATCATAGTGCTTTTACCAATGCATAAAATGCATGGAGAAGTCATTTCGAATGACTGGTCCTCAGTGTTGTGAGAACGATGACTGGTTAAAATTTTTGGTGGTTTCTTGTTCAGTCCATAGGCCTACAGCATGTGGCAAACCGGTGAGCATGTGGCTCTATTAGTATAGGAGATACCTGAAAACATATCACACTTTTCATCATAGTGCTTTTACCAATGCATAAAATGCATGGAGAAGTCATTTCGAATGACTGGTCCTCAGTGTTGTGAGAACGATGACTGGTTAAAATTTTTGGTGGTTTCTTGTTCAGTCCATAGGCCTACAGCATGTGGCAAACCGGTGAGCATGTGGCTCTATTAGTATAGGAGATACCTGAAAACATATCACACTTTTCATCATAGTGCTTTTACCAATGCATAAAATGCATGGAGAAGTCATTTCGAATGACTGGTCCTCAGTGTTGTGAGAACGATGACTGGTTAAAATTTTTGGTGGTTTCTTGTTCAGTCTATAGGCCTACAGCATGTGGCAAACCGGTGAGCATGTGGCTCTATTAGTATAGGAGATACCTGAAAACATATCACACTTTTCATCATAGTGCTTTTACCAATGCATAAAATGCATGGAGAAGTCATTTCGAATGACTGGTCCTCAGTGTTGTGAGAACGATGACTGGTTAAAATTTTTGGTGGTTTCTTATTCAGTCCGTAGGCCTACAGCATGTGGCAAACCGGTGAGCATGTGGCTCTATTAGTATAGGAGATACCTGAAAACATATCACACTTTTCATCATAGTGCTTTTACCAATGCATAAAATGCATGGAGAAGTCATTTCGAATGACTGGTCCTCAGTGTTGTGAGAACGATGACTGGTTAAAATTTTTGGTGGTTTCTTGTTCAGTCCATAGGCCTACAGCATGTGGCAAACCGGTGAGCATGTGGCTCTATTAGTATAGGAGATACCTGAAAACATATCACACGTTTCATCATAGTGCTTTTACCAATGCATAAAATGCATGGAGAAGTCATTTCGAATGACTGGTCCTCAGTGTTGTGAGAATGATGACTGGTTAAAATTTTTGGTGGTTTCTTGTTCAGTCCATAGGCCTACAGCATGTGGCAAACCGGTGAGCATGTGGCTCTATTAGTATAGGAGATACCTGAAAACATATCACACTTTTCATCATAGTGCTTTTACCAATGCATAAAATGCATGGAGAAGTCATTTCGAATGACTGGTCCTCAGTGTTGTGAGAACGATGACTGGTTAAAATTTTTGGTGGTTTCTTGTTCAGTCCATAGGCCTACAGCATGTGGCAAACCGGTGAGCATGTGGCTCTATTAGTATAGGAGATACCTGAAAACATATCACACTTTTCATCATAGTGTTTTTACCAATGCATAAAATGCATGGAGAAGTCATTTCGAATGACTGGTCCTCAGTGTTGTGAGAACGATGACTGGTTAACATTTTTGGTGGTTTCTTGTTCAGTCCATAGGCCTACAGCATGTGGCAAACCGGTGAGCATGTGGCTCTATTAGTATAGGAGATACCTGAAAACATATCACACTTTTCATCACAGTGCTTTTACTAATGCATAAAATGCATGGAGAAGTCATTTCGAATGACTGGTCCTCAGTGTTGTGAGAACGATGACTGGTTAAAATTTTTGGTGGTTTCTTGTTCAGTCCATAGGCCTACAGCATGTGGCAAACCGGTGAGCATGTGGCTCTATTAGTATAGGAGATACCTGAAAACATATCACACTTTTCATCATAGTGCTTTTACCAATGCATAAAATGCATGGAGAAGTCATTTCGAATGACTGGTTCACAGTGTTGTGAGAACGATGACTGGTTAAAATTTTTGGTGGTTTCTTGTTCAGTCCATAGGCCTACAGCATGTGGCAAACCGGTGAGCATGTGGCTCTATTAGTATAGGAGATACCTGAAAACATATCACACTTTTCATCATAGTGCTTTTACCAATGCATAAAATGCATGGAGAAGTCATTTCGAATGACTGGTCCTCAGTGTTGTGAGAACGATGACTGGTTAACATTTTTGGTGGTTTCTTGTTCAGTCCATAGGCCTACAGCATGTGGCAAACCGGTCAGCATGTGGGTCTATTAGTATAGGAGATACCTGAAAACATACCACAATTTTCATCACAGTGCTTTTACCAATGCATAAAATGCATGGAGAAGTCATTTCGAATGACTGGTCCTCAGTGTTGTGAGAACGATGACTGGTTAAAATTTTTGGTGGTTTCTTGTTCAGTCCATAGGCCTACAGCATGTGGCAAACCGGTGAGCATGTGGCTCTATTAGTATAGGAGATACCTGAAAACATATCACACTTTTCATCATAGTGCTTTTACCAATGCATAAAATGCATGGAGAAGTCATTTCGAATGACTGGTCCTCAGTGTTGTGAGAACGATGACTGGTTAAAATTTTTGGTGGTTTCTTGTTCAGTCCATAGGCCTACAGCATGTGGCAAACCGTTGAGCATGTGGCTCTATTAGTATAGGAGATACCTGAAAACATATCACACTTTTCATCATAGTGCTTTTACCAATGCATAAAATGCATGGAGAAGTCATTTCGAATGACTGGTCCTCAGTGTTGTGAGAACGATGACTGGTTAACATTTTTGGTGGTTTCTTGTTCAGTCCATAGGCCTACAGCATGTGGCAAACCGGTCAGCATGTGGGTCTATTAGTATAGGAGATACCTGAAAACATACCACAATTTTCATCACAGTGCTTTTACCAATGCATAAAATGCATGGAGAAGTCATTTCGAATGACTGGTCCTCAGTGTTGTGAGAACGATGACTGGTTAAAATTTTTGGTGGTTTCTTGTTCAGTCCATAGGCCTACAGCATGTGGCAAACCGGTGAGCATGTGGCTCTATTAGTATAGGAGATACCTGAAAACATATCACACTTTTCATCATAGTGCTTTTACCAATGCATAAAATGCATGGAGAAGTCATTTCGAATGACTGGTCCTCAGTGTTGTGAGAACGATGACTGGTTAAAATTTTTGGTGGTTTCTTGTTCAGTCCATAGGCCTACAGCATGTGGCAAACCGTTGAGCATGTGGCTCTATTAGTATAGGAGATACCTGAAAACATATCACACTTTTCATCATAGTGCTTTTACCAATGCATAAAATGCATGGAGAAGTCATTTCGAATGACTGGTCCTCAGTGTTGTGAGAACGATGACTGGTTAACATTTTTGGTGGTTTCTTGTTCAGTCCATAGGCCTACAGCATGTGGCAAACCGGTCAGCATGTGGGTCTATTAGTATAGGAGATACCTGAAAACATACCACAATTTTCATCACAGTGCTTTTACCAATGCATAAAATGCATGGAGAAGTCATTTCGAATGACTGGTCCTCAGTGTTGTGAGAACGATGACTGGTTAAAATTTTTGGTGGTTTCTTGTTCAGTCCATAGGCCTACAGCATGTGGCAAACCGGTGAGCATGTGGCTCTATTAGTATAGGAGATACCTGAAAACATATCACACTTTTCATCATAGTGCTTTTACCAATGCATAAAATGCATGGAGAAGTCATTTCGAATGACTGGTCCTCAGTGTTGTGAGAACGATGACTGGTTAAAATTTTTGGTGGTTTCTTGTTCAGTCCATAGGCCTACAGCATGTGGCAAACCGTTGAGCATGTGGCTCTATTAGTATAGGAGATACCTGAAAACATATCACACTTTTCATCATAGTGCTTTTACCAATGCATAAAATGCATGGAGAAGTCATTTCGAATGACTGGTCCTCAGTGTTGTGAGAACGATGACTGGTTAACATTTTTGGTGGTTTCTTGTTCAGTCCATAGGCCTACAGCATGTGGCAAACCGGTCAGCATGTGGGTCTATTAGTATAGGAGATACCTGAAAACATACCACAATTTTCATCACAGTGCTTTTACCAATGCATAAAATGCATGGAGAAGTCATTTCGAATGACTGGTCCTCAGTGTTGTGAGAACGATGACTGGTTAAAATTTTTGGTGGTTTCTTGTTCAGTCCATAGGCCTACAGCATGTGGCAAACCGGTGAGCATGTGGCTCTATTAGTATAGGAGATACCTGAAAACATATCACACTTTTCATCATAGTGCTTTTACCAATGCATAAAATGCATGGAGAAGTCATTTCGAATGACTGGTCCTCAGTGTTGTGAGAACGATGACTGGTTAAAATTTTTGGTGGTTTCTTGTTCAGTCTATAGGCCTACAGCATGTGGCAAACCGGTGAGCATGTGGCTCTATTAGTATAGGAGATACCTGAAAACATATCACACTTTTCATCATAGTGCTTTTACCAATGCATAAAATGCATGGAGAAGTCATTTCGAATGACTGGTCCTCAGTGTTGTGAGAACGATGACTGGTTAAAATTTTTGGTGGTTTCTTATTCAGTCCGTAGGCCTACAGCATGTGGCAAACCGGTGAGCATGTGGCTCTATTAGTATAGGAGATACCTGAAAACATATCACACTTTTCATCATAGTGCTTTTACCAATGCATAAAATGCATGGAGAAGTCATTTCGAATGACTGGTCCTCAGTGTTGTGAGAACGATGACTGGTTAAAATTTTTGGTGGTTTCTTGTTCAGTCCATAGGCCTACAGCATGTGGCAAACCGGTGAGCATGTGGCTCTATTAGTATAGGAGATACCTGAAAACATATCACACGTTTCATCATAGTGCTTTTACCAATGTATAAAATGCATGGAGAAGTCATTTCGAATGACTGGTCCTCAGTGTTGTGAGAACGATGACTGGTTAAAATTTTTGGTGGTTTCTTGTTCAGTCCATAGGCCTACAGCATGTGGCAAACCGGTGAGCATGTGGCTCTATTAGTATAGGAGATACCTGAAAACATATCACACTTTTCATCATAGTGCTTTTACCAATGCATAAAATGCATGGAGAAGTCATTTCGAATGACTGGTCCTCAGTGTTGTGAGAACGATGACTGGTTAAAATTTTTGGTGGTTTCTTGTTCAGTCCATAGGCCTACAGCATGTGGCAAACCGGTGAGCATGTGGCTCTATTAGTATAGGAGATACCTGAAAACATATCACACTTTTCATCATAGTGCTTTTACCAATGCATAAAATGCATGGAGAAGTCATTTCGAATGACTGGTCCTCAGTGTTGTGAGAACGATGACTGGTTAACATTTTTGGTGGTTTCTTGTTCAGTCCATAGGCCTACAGCATGTGGCAAACCGGTGAGCATGTGGCTCTATTAGTATAGGAGATACCTGAAAACATATCACACTTTTCATCACAGTGCTTTTACTAATGCATAAAATGCATGGAGAAGTCATTTCGAATGACTGGTCCTCAGTGTTGTGAGAACGATGACTGGTTAAAATTTTTGGTGGTTTCTTGTTCAGTCCATAGGCCTACAGCATGTGGCAAACCGGTGAGCATGTGGCTCTATTAGTATAGGAGATACCTGAAAACATATCACACTTTTCATCATAGTGCTTTTACCAATGCATAAAATGCATGGAGAAGTCATTTCGAATGACTGGTTCACAGTGTTGTGAGAACGATGACTGGTTAAAATTTTTGGTGGTTTCTTGTTCAGTCCATAGGCCTACAGCATGTGGCAAACCGGTGAGCATGTGGCTCTATTAGTATAGGAGATACCTGAAAACATATCACACTTTTCATCATAGTGCTTTTACCAATGCATAAAATGCATGGAGAAGTCATTTCGAATGACTGGTCCTCAGTGTTGTGAGAACGATGACTGGTTAACATTTTTGGTGGTTTCTTGTTCAGTCCATAGGCCTACAGCATGTGGCAAACCGGTCAGCATGTGGGTCTATTAGTATAGGAGATACCTGAAAACATACCACAATTTTCATCACAGTGCTTTTACCAATGCATAAAATGCATGGAGAAGTCATTTCGAATGACTGGTCCTCAGTGTTGTGAGAACGATGACTGGTTAAAATTTTTGGTGGTTTCTTGTTCAGTCCATAGGCCTACAGCATGTGGCAAACCGGTGAGCATGTGGCTCTATTAGTATAGGAGATACCTGAAAACATATCACACTTTTCATCATAGTGCTTTTACCAATGCATAAAATGCATGGAGAAGTCATTTCGAATGACTGGTCCTCAGTGTTGTGAGAACGATGACTGGTTAAAATTTTTGGTGGTTTCTTGTTCAGTCCATAGGCCTACAGCATGTGGCAAACCGTTGAGCATGTGGCTCTATTAGTATAGGAGATACCTGAAAACATATCACACTTTTCATCATAGTGCTTTTACCAATGCATAAAATGCATGGAGAAGTCATTTCGAATGACTGGTCCTCAGTGTTGTGAGAACGATGACTGGTTAAAATTATTGGTGGTTTCTTGTTCAGTCCATAGGCCTACAGCATGTGGCAAACCGGTGAGCATGTGGCTCTATTAGTATAGGAGATACCTGAAAACATATCACACGTTTCATCATAGTGCTTTTACCAATGCATAAAATGCATGGAGAAGTCATTTCGAATGACTGGTCCTCAGTGTTGTGAGAACGATGACTGGTTAAAAATTTTGGTGGTTTCTTGTTCAGTCCATAGGCCTACAGCATGTGGCAAACCGGTGAGCATGTGGCTCTATTAGTATAGGAGATACCTGAAAACATATCACACTTTTCATCATAGTGCTTTTACCAATGCATAAAATGCATGGAGAAGTCATTTCGAATGACTGGTCCTCAGTGTTGTGAGAACGATGACTGGTTAAAATTTTTGGTGGTTTCTTGTTCAGTCCATAGGCCTACAGCATGTGGCAAACCGGTGAGCATGTGGCTCTATTAGTATAGGAGATACCTGAAAACATATCACACTTTTCATCATAGTGCTTTTACCAATGCATAAAATGCATGGAGAAGTCATTTCGAATGACTGGTCCTCAGTGTTGTGAGAACGATGACTGGTTAAAATTTTTGGTGGTTTCTTGATCAGTCCATAGGCCTACAGCATGTGGCAAACCGGTGAGCATGTGGCTCTATTAGTATAGGAGATACCTGAAAACATATCACACGTTTCATCATAGTGCTTTTACCAATGCATAAAATGCATGGAGAAGTCATTTCGAATGACTGGTCCTCAGTGTTGTGAGAACGATGACTGGTTAAAATTTTTGGTGGTTTCTTGTTCAGTCCATAGGCCTACAGCATGTGGCAAACCGGTGAGCATGTGGCTCCATTAGTATAGGAGATACCTGAAAACATATCACACTTTTCATCATAGTGCTTTTACCAATGCATAAAATGCATGGAGAAGTCATTTCGAATGACTGGTCCTCAGTGTTGTGAGAACGATGACTGGTTAAAATTTTTGGTGGTTTCTTGTTCAGTCCATAGGCCTACAGCATGTGGCAAACCGGTGAGCATGTGGCTCTATTAGTATAGGAGATACCTGAAAACATATCACACTTTTCATCATAGTGCTTTTACCAATGCATAAAATGCATGGAGAAGTCATTTCGAATGACTGGTCCTCAGTGTTGTGAGAACGATGACTGGTTAAAATTTTTGGTGGTTTCTTGTTCAGTCCATAGGCCTACAGCATGTGGCAAACCGTTGAGCATGTGGCTCTATTAGCATAGGAGATACCTGAAAACATATCACACTTTTCATCATAGTGCTTTTACCAATGCATAAAATGCATGGAGAAGTCATTTCGAATGACTGGTCCTCAGTGTTGTGAGAACGATGACTGGTTAACATTTTTGGTGGTTTCTTGTTCAGTCCATAGGCCTACAGCATGTGGCAAACCGGTCAGCATGTGGCTCTATTAGTATAGGAGATACCTGAAAACATACCACACTTTTCATCACACTGCTTTTACTAATGCATAAAATGCATGGAGAAGTCATTTCGAATGACTGGTCCTCAGTGTTGTGAGAACGATGACTGGTTAAAATTTTTGGTGGTTTCTTGTTCAGTCCATAGGCCTACAGCATGTGGCAAACCGGTGAGCATGTGGCTCTATTAGTATAGGAGATACCTGAAAACATATCACACTTTTCATCATAGTGCTTTTACCAATGCATAAAATGCATGGAGAAGTCATTTCGAATGACTGGTCCTCAGTGTTGTGAGAACGATGACTGGTTAAAATTTTTGGTGGTTTCTTGTTCAGTCCATAGGCCTACAGCATGTGGCAAACCGTTGAGCATGTGGCTCTATTAGTATAGGAGATACCTGAAAACATATCACACTTTTCATCATAGTGCTTTTACCAATGCATAAAATGCATGGAGAAGTCATTTCGAATGACTGGTCCTCAGTGTTGTGAGAACGATGACTGGTTAAAATTTTTGGTGGTTTCTTGTTCAGTCCATAGGCCTACAGCATGTGGCAAATCGGTGAGCATGTGGCTCTATTAGTATAGGAGATACCTGAAAACATATCACACATTTCATCATAGTGCTTTTACCAATGCATAAAATGCATGGAGAAGTCATTTCGAATGACTGGTCCTCAGTGTTGTGAGAACGATGACTGGTTAAAAATTTTGGTGGTTTCTTGTTCAGTCCATAGGCCTACAGCATGTGGCAAACCGGTGAGCATGTGGCTCTATTAGTATAGGAGATACCTGAAAACATATCACACTTTTCATCATAGTGCTTTTACCAATGCATAAAATGCATGGAGAAGTCATTTCGAATGACTGGTCCTCAGTGTTGTGAGAACGATGACTGGTTAAAATTTTTGGTGGTTTCTTGTTCAGTCCATAGGCCTACAGCATGTGGCAAACCGGTGAGCATGTGGCTCTATTAGTATAGGAGATACCTGAAAACATATCACACTTTTCATCATAGTGCTTTTACCAATGCATAAAATGCATGGAGAAGTCATTTCGAATGACTGGTCCTCAGTGTTGTGAGAACGATGACTGGTTAAAATTTTTGGTGGTTTCTTGTTCAGTCCATAGGCCTACAGCATGTGGCAAACCGGTGAGCATGTGGCTCTATTAGTATAGGAGATACCTGAAAACATATCACACGTTTCATCTTAGTGCTTTTACCAATGCATAAAATGCATGGAGAAGTCATTTCGAATGACTGGTCCTCAGTGTTGTGAGAACGATGACTGGTTAAAATTTTTGGTGGTTTCTTGTTCAGTCCATAGGCCTACAGCATGTGGCAAACCGGTGAGCATGTGGCTCTATTAGTATAGGAGATACCTGAAAACATATCACACTTTTCATCATAGTGCTTTTACCAATGCATAAAATGCATGGAGAAGTCATTTCGAATGACTGGTCCTCAGTGTTGTGAGAACGATGACTGGTTAAAATTTTTGGTGGTTTCTTGTTCAGTCCATAGGCCTACAGCATGTGGCAAACCGGTGAGCATGTGGCTCTATTAGTATAGGAGATACCTGAAAACATATCACACTTTTCATCATAGTGCTTTTACCAATGCATAAAATGCATGGAGAAGTCATTTCGAATGACTGGTCCTCAGTGTTGTGAGAACGATGACTGGTTAAAATTTTTGGTGGTTTCTTGTTCAGTCCATAGGCCTACACCATATGACAAACCGGTGAGCATGTGGCTCTATTAGTATAGGAGATACCTGAAAACATATCACACTTTTCATCATAGTGCTTTTACCAATGCATAAAATGCATGGAGAAGTCATTTCGAATGACTGGTCCTCAGTGTTGTGAGAACGATGACTGGTTAAAATTTTTGGTGGTTTCTTGTTCAGTCCATAGGCCTACAGCATGTGGCAAACCGGTGAGCATGTGGCTCTATTAGTATAGGAGATACCTGAAAACATATCACACTTTTCATCATAGTGCTTTTACCAATGCATAAAATGCATGGAGAAGTCATTTCGAATGACTGGTCCTCAGTGTTGTGAGAACGATGACTGGTTAAAATTTTTGGTGGTTTCTTGTTCAGTCCATAGGCCTACAGCATGTGGCAAACCGGTGAGCATGTGGCTCTATTAGTATAGGAGATACCTGAAAACATATCACACTTTTCATCATAGTGCTTTTACCAATGCATAAAATGCATGGAGAAGTCATTTCGAATGACTGGTCCTCAGTGTTGTGAGAACGATGACTGGTTAAAATTTTTGGTGGTTTCTTGTTCAGTCCATAGGCCTACAGCATGTGGCAAACAGGTGAGCATGTGGCTCTATTAGTATAGGAGATACCTGAAAACATATCACACTTTTCATCATAGTGCTTTCACCAATGCATAAAATGCATGGAGAAGTCATTTCGAATGACTGGTCCTCAGTGTCGTCAGAACGATGACTGGTTAAAATTTTTGGTGGTTTCTTGTTCAGTCCATAGGCCTACAGCATGTGGCAAACCGGTGAGCATGTGGCTCTATTAGTATAGGAGATACCTGAAAACATATCACACGTTTCATCTTAGTGCTTTTACCAATGCATAAAATGCATGGAGAAGTCATTTCGAATGACTGGTCCTCAGTGTTGTGAGAACGATGACTGGTTAAAATTTTTGGTGGTTTCTTGTTCAGTCCATAGGCCTACAGCATGTGGCAAACCGGTGAGCATGTGGCTCTATTAGTATAGGAGATACCTGAAAACATATCACACTTTTCATCATAGTGCTTTTACCAATGCATAAAATGCATGGAGAAGTCATTTCGAATGACTGGTCCTCAGTGTTGTGAGAACGATGACTGGTTAAAATTTTTGGTGGTTTCTTGTTCAGTCCATAGGCCTACAGCATGTGGCAAACCGGTGAGCATGTGGCTCTATTAGTATAGGAGATACCTGAAAACATATCACACTTTTCATCATAGTGCTTTTACCAATGCATAAAATGCATGGAGAAGTCATTTCGAATGACTGGTCCTCAGTGTTGTGAGAACGATGACTGGTTAAAATTTTTGGTGGTTTCTTGTTCAGTCCATAGGCCTACACCATATGACAAACCGGTGAGCATGTGGCTCTATTAGTATAGGAGATACCTGAAAACATATCACACTTTTCATCATAGTGCTTTTACCAATGCATAAAATGCATGGAGAAGTCATTTCGAATGACTGGTCCTCAGTGTTGTGAGAACGATGACTGGTTAAAATTTTTGGTGGTTTCTTGTTCAGTCCATAGGCCTACAGCATGTGGCAAACCGGTGAGCATGTGGCTCTATTAGTATAGGAGATACCTGAAAACATATCACACTTTTCATCATAGTGCTTTTACCAATGCATAAAATGCATGGAGAAGTCATTTCGAATGACTGGTCCTCAGTGTTGTGAGAACGATGACTGGTTAAAATTTTTGGTGGTTTCTTGTTCAGTCCATAGGCCTACAGCATGTGGCAAACCGGTGAGCATGTGGCTCTATTAGTATAGGAGATACCTGAAAACATATCACACTTTTCATCATAGTGCTTTTACCAATGCATAAAATGCATGGAGAAGTCATTTCGAATGACTGGTCCTCAGTGTTGTGAGAACGATGACTGGTTAAAATTTTTGGTGGTTTCTTGTTCAGTCCATAGGCCTACAGCATGTGGCAAACAGGTGAGCATGTGGCTCTATTAGTATAGGAGATACCTGAAAACATATCACACTTTTCATCATAGTGCTTTCACCAATGCATAAAATGCATGGAGAAGTCATTTCGAATGACTGGTCCTCAGTGTCGTCAGAACGATGACTGGTTAAAATTTTTGGTGGTTTCTTGTTCAGTCCATAGGCCTACAGCATGTGGCAAACCGGTGAGCATGTGGCTCTATTAGTATAGGAGATACCTGAAAACATATCACACTTTTCATCATAGTGCTTTTACCAATGCATAAAATGCATGGAGAAGTCATTTCAAATGACTGGTCCTCAGTGTTGTGAGAACGATGACTGGTTAAAATTTTTGGTGGTTTCTTGTTCAGTCCATAGGCCTACAGCATGTGGCGAACCGGTGAGCATGTGGCTCTATTAGTATAGGAGATACCTGAAAACATATCACACTTTTCATCATAGTGCTTTTACCAATGCATAAAATGCATGGAGAAGTCATTTCGAATGACTGGTCCTCAGTGTCGTCAGAACGATGACTGGTTAAAATTTTTGGTGGTTTCTTGTTCAGTCCATAGGCCTACAGCATGTGGCAAACCGGTGAGCATGTGGCTCTATTAGTATAGGAGATACCTGAAAACATATCACACTTTTCATCATAGTGCTTTTACCAATGCATAAAATGCATGGAGAAGTCATTTCAAATGACTGGTCCTCAGTGTTGTGAGAACGATGACTGGTTAAAATTTTTGGTGGTTTCTTGTTCAGTCCATAGGCCTACAGCATGTGGAAAACCGGTGAGCATGTGGCTCTATTAGTATAGGAGATACCTGAAAACATATCACACTTTTCATCATAGTGCTTTTACCAATGCATAAAATGCATGGAGAAGTCATTTCGAATGACTGGTCCTCAGTGTTGTGAGAACGATGACTGGTTAAAATTTTTGGTGGTTTCTTGTTCAGTCCATAGGCCTACAGCATGTGGCAAACCGGTGAGCATGTGGCTCTATTAGTATAGTAGATACCTGAAAACATATCACACTTTTCATCATAGTGCTTTTACCAATGCATAAAATGCATGGAGAAGTCATTTCGAATGACTGGTCCTCAGTGTTGTGAGAACGATGACTGGTTAAAATTTTTGGTGGTTTCTTGTTCAGTCCATAGGCCTACAGCATGTGGCAAACCGGTGAGCATGTGGCTCTATTAGTATAGGAGATACCTGAAAACATATCACACTTTTCATCATAGTGCTTTTACCAATGCATAAAATGCATGGAGAAGTCATTTCGAATGACTGGTCCTCAGTGTTGTGAGAACGATGACTGGTTAAAATTTTTGGTGGTTTCTTGTTCAGTCCATAGGCCTACAGCATGTGGCAAACCGGTGAGCATGTGGCTCTTTTAGTATAGGAGATACCTGAAAACATATCACACTTTTCATCATAGTGCTTTTACCAATGCATAAAATGCATGGAGAAGTCATTTCGAACGACTGGTCCTCAGTGTTGTGAGAACGATGACTGGTTAAAATTTTTGGTGGTTTCTTGTTCAGTCCATAGGCCTACAGCATGTGGCAAACCGGTGAGCATGTGGCTCTATTAGTATAGGAGATACCTGAAAACATATCACACTTTTCATCATAGTGCTTTTACCAATGCATAAAATGCATGGAGAAGTCATTTCGAATGACTGGTCCTCAGTGTTGTGAGAACGATGACTGGTTAAAATTTTTGGTGGTTTCTTGTTCAGTCCATAGGCCTACAGCATGTGGCAAACCGGTGAGCATGTGGCTCTATTAGTATAGGAGATACCTGAAAACATATCACACTTTTCATCATAGTGCTTTTACCAATGCATAAAATGCATGGAGAAGTCATTTCGAATGACTGGTCCTCAGTGTTGTGAGAAGGATGACTGGTTAAAATTTTTGGTGGTTTCTTGTTCAGTCCATAGGCCTACAGCATGTGGCAAACCGGTGAGCATGTGGCTCTATTAGTATAGGAGATACCTGAAAACATATCACACTTTTCATCATAGTGCTTTTACCAATGCATAAAATGCATGGAGAAGTCATTTCGAATGACTGGTCCTCAGTGTTGTGAGAACGATGACTGGTTAAAATTTTTGGTGGTTTCTTGTTCAGTCCATAGGCCTACAGCATGTGTCAAACCGGTGAGCATGTGGCTCTATTAGTATAGGAGATACCTGAAAACATATCACACTTTTCATCATAGTGCTTTTACCAATGCATAAAATGCATGGAGAAGTCATTTCGAATGACTGGTCCTCAGTGTTGTGAGAACGATGACTGGTTAAAATTTTTGGTGGTTTCTTGTTCAGTCCATAGGCCTACAGCATGTGGCAAACCGGTGAGCATGTGGCTCTATTAGTATAGGAGATACCTGAAAACATATCACACTTTTCATCATAGTGCTTTTACCAATGCATAAAATGCATGGAGAAGTCATTTCGAATGACTGGTCCTCAGTGTTGTGAGAATGATGACTGGTTAAAATTTTTGGTGGTTTCTTGTTCAGTCCATAGGCCTACAGCATGTGGCAAACCGGTGAGCATGTGGCTCTATTAGTATAGGAGATACCTGAAAACATATCACACTTTTCATCATAGTGCTTTTACCAATGCATAAAATGCATGGAGAAGTCATTTCGAATGACTGGTCCTCAGTGTTGTGAGAACGATGACTGGTTAACATTTTTGGTGGTTTCTTGTTCAGTCCATAGGCCTACAGCATGTGGCAAACCGGTGAGCATGTGGCTCTATTAGTATAGGAGATACCTGAAAATATATCACACTTTTCATCATAGTGCTTTTACCAATGCATAAAATGCATGGAGAAGTCATTTCGAATGACTGGTCCTCAGTGTTGTGAGAACGATGACTGGTTAAAATTTTTGGTGGTTTCTTGTTCAGTCCATAGGCCTACAGCATGTGGCAAACCGGTGAGCATGTGGCTCTATTAGTATAGGAGATACCTGAAAACATATCACACGTTTCATCATAGTGCTTTTACCAATGCATAAAATGCATGGAGAAGTCATTTCGAATGACTGGTCCTCAGTGTTGTGAGAACGATGACTGGTTAAAATTTTTGGTGGTTTCTTGTTCAGTCCATAGGCCTACAGCATGTGGCATACCGGTGAGCAATGTGGCTCTATTAGTATAGGAGATACCTGAAAACATATCACACTTTTCATCATAGTGCTTTTACCAATGCATAAAATGCATGGAGAAGTCATTTCGAATGACTGGTCCTCAGTATTGTGAGAACGATGACTGGTTAAAATTTTTGGTGGTTTCTTGTTCAGTCCATAGGCCTACAGCATGTGGCAAACCGGTGAGCATGTGGCTCTATTAGTATAGGAGATACCTGAAAACATATCACACTTTTCATCATAGTGCTTTTACCAATGCATAAAATGCATGGAGAAGTCATTTCGAATGACTGGTCCTCAGTGTTGTGAGAACGATGACTGGTTAAAATTTTTGGTGGTTTCTTGTTCAGTCCATAGGCCTACAGCATGTGGCAAACCGGTGAGCATGTGGCTCTATTAGTATAGGAGATACCTGAAAACATATCACACTTTTCATCATAGTGCTTTTACCAATGCATAAAATGCATGGAGAAGTCATTTCGAATGACTGGTCCTCAGTGTTGTGAGAACGATGACTGGTTAAAATTTTTGGTGGTTTCTTGTTCAGTCCATAGGCCTACAGCATGTGGCAAACCGGTGAGCATGTGGCTCTATTAGTATAGGAGATACCTGAAAACATATCACACTTTTCATCATAGTGCTTTTACCAATGCATAAAATGCATGGAGAAGTCATTTCGAATGACTGGTCCTCAGTGTTGTGAGAACGATGACTGGTTAAAATTTTTGGTGGTTTCTTGTTCAGTCCATAGGCCTACAGCATGTGGCAAACCGGTGAGCATGTGGCTCTATTAGTATAGGAGATACCTGAAAACATATCACACTTTTCATCATAGTGCTTTTACCAATGCATAAAATGCATGGAGAAGTCATTTCGAATGACTGGTCCTCAGTGTTGTGAGAACGATGACTGGTTAACGTTTTTGGTGGTTTCTTGTTCAGTCCATAGGCCTACAGCATGTGGCAAACCGGTGAGCATGTGGCTCTATTAGTATAGGAGATACCTGAAAACATATCACACTTTTCATCACAGTGCTTTTACCAATGCATAAAATGCATGGAGAAGTCATTTCGAATGACTGGTCCTCAGTGTTGTGAGAACGATGACTGGTTAAAATTTTTGGTGGTTTCTTGTTCAGTCCATAGGCCTACAGCATGTGGCAAACCGGTGAGCATGTGGCTCTATTCGTATAGGAGATACCTGAAAACATATCACACGTTTCATCATAGTGCTTTTACCAATGCATAAAATGCATGGAGAAGTTATTTCGAATGACTGGTCCTCAGTGTTGTGAGAACGATGACTGGTTAAAATTTTTGGTGGTTTCTTGTTCAGTCCATAGGCCTACAGCATGTGGCAAACCGGTGAGCATGTGGCTCTATTAGTATAGGAGATACCTGAAAACATATCACACTTTTCATCATAGTGCTTTTACCAATGCATAAAATGCATGGAGAAGTCATTTCGAATGACTGGTCCTCAGTGTTGTGAGAACGATGACTGGTTAAATTTTTGTTGGTTTCTTGTTCAGTCCATAGGCCTACAGCATGTGGCAAACCGGTGAGCATGTGGCTCTATTAGTATAGGAGATACCTGAAAACATATCACACTTTTCATCATAGTGCTTTTACCAATGCATAAAATGCATGGAGAAGTCATTTCGAATGACTGGTCCTCAGTGTTGTGAGAACAATGACTGGTTAAAATTTTTGGTGGGGGGCGGCCTGTTGGTCGTTCTCTTGGTGCGCCTTGCGCGTGCGCTCCTTCGCTCTATGACGTCGGGGATTTCCGGCGCGTGCGCATTTGGTTATCACTGTGGGGCGGTCAGGTGACCGGCCTCATGGTGTGCCGTGCGCGTGCGCCGGCGTCCTATGGCATTCACATGCATCCTTGTACTCTTTGCTCTGATTGGGGGGTTTATTTTGTGCGCCTTTTCTCCTAACACATAGGGATTGGATGAGAAGGGGGACTGACCCATGGACATTATACGATTGGTGGAAATGTCGATATGACAACCGGACAACAAATGCAACCATTGGACCATACACCTATGTGATGTTTGTTTTTATATGCGATCTTGAATTATATGCTATTCTTGTATATATTTATATATGATATGGATAGTGATGGTGTTGTTTAGCTGCTATTTGGTAGATATATGTATATTATTTGAGATTTAAGCACATTAAATGTATATTTAATAAAGACCGCCTCTTGATGGTGATTGGAGCTCATGTGGGTTCCACACTATTTAAGATGGCTACTTTTGACAGTGTGTATACTTGACAAAGGCCAACCAGGCCGAAACGTTGTATTTTTCACTATGGCGGAATAAAGGACTTATTTTTGGATTATCATCACCTGGTATGGATGCTGCCTTTTCTTCTTTATATACGTTTTTGTCCGATTGGATCCTTGGATTTTGGAGCGTGCATCCTTTGTCTGAGTGCTGATGGTTGACCTTGCTGTATAGTTGTATTGTGGATCCTAACCAACGTGCACCGGACTATGGCCATGGAGCCGTTATCTACTCCAGAGGTGGGTGAACTGGAGACTGCCTCAATTTTCTCATACACGGAGGAGGACGCAGTACGGATTTTATCTGGTACTTCTAATGATAATACCTTTTTAAGTAAACCAACTGCTGATATGGTTTGTAAGAAACATGAGACTGAATCTAGGAGATTGATCTCCTTTGAACTGCATGTGACTACACTCACTGAATACTATAAAGCCCGTAGAATACCTCGTGGCTTACGTCCACATCTACGTCCCACTTTGATGGTAGATAATGCTCAATTTTGTAATAGATTTGAATCCATCACTAACAAATACTCCTTTGATTTGATGCTCCTGAATATAGAGTTCCTCCGTAAGGAGATGGAGCTTATCAAGGGGTCTGTGTTGGAATTGGAGCAACAATTGACTGGTCTCATGACTGTGCCCGAACTGACAGCATATAAAAATAAATTGGAGGATAACCTTGTAAAATTTCGGAGTGACATTGAGAAAACCAAAAGATCTAAATGGTTCCGAGATATGGAGGATTATAAATCAGGACGGATTTTTTCCTGGCATCCGGGGACACAATTATCATTTAACAACAGGAGGTCTAGACCTCTCCAGCAAAGGAGGAGGAAGAGACCACAGGAGAGGGACCCACACAGATTTGGTTTTACAACAGCAGATTCTGATTCAACCGATGACTCTAATTTGGGAGCTTCTTCTTCATCCTTAAGTTTTTTAGGGGTCAGACAAGTGGCCGCAACAGCAGCAAAAGGAGGAACCGGAGAGGCGGGAGGAAACACAAAAGATGGCGGTTCGAACAGAGAACGGAGGAGATTTCACAAGTCCCCTATGAGAACACGGAACATGGACGAACGTCGGAAAGTGAACTAAACCGCGATGAATTGGTGGTAAATATATCATCTGCCCAATTGACTGGTATCGAATATGATATATTGGCTAAAGGCTTGTCTTTTTGTCCAAAAAATTCTCCTGATTGGTTTCAGATCGAATGTGACTTGTTTGCTTTCTATAGAAGGCTGCGACTAACCTCTTATTTTTCAGAGATACAGCCGTGTGCTGATGAACCAACGGATGGGGTGGTGGGGGGTTTTACGCTTAAAGGAGCTGGTTTGTTTAACAAAAGCTCTTTTCAACCCCATGTTAAAAACCAGTTTGTCGAGTCATATATTACTTTGGTGGAGAGAGACATCAAAAAATTAAGGGAACGGTTTTGTCATCAGGGATTTAACAACTTGTCCAGGGCTGAGAGACAAGCGCTAGATCGCCTTTCAAATAATACTGCACTTACAGTGAAACCTGCCGATAAAGGCGGTGCAGTAGTGGTTATGGATACTGTGAAATATAGGGCTGAGATTATGATACAATTATCAGATACCGCGGTATACAGGAAACTTATATGTGATCCGACGGCAGGCTTTCAGAGGGAGTTACAGCTTCTGATCGATGACTCCCTAAACAATGGACTCATCGATCAGAAGCTGTCTGAATTTTTGTTTGTTAATTCGCCTATTACCCCTGTCCTGTACACATTGCCAAAGATACACAAGGATTTATTAAATCCCCCCGGACGCCCTATTGTATCTGGTCGGGGCTCCATGTGTAACAAGGTGTCAATTTTTTTGGATAAGATTTTACGGGTTTTCTCAACCTCCGCTGGTTCTTACATTCGTGATACAAATGATTTTTTGGAGAAATTGAATACTGTCTCGGTTTGTGCTTCAACTTTTTTGGTGTCATTTGATGTTGTGTCTTTGTACACCTCCATCGAACATGAGAGGGGTCTGGATGCAGTCGGTGTGGCTCTGTCGGGCTCGGACGTGTCGCCGGAGTGTGCACGGTTGGTCCTCACACTGCTGGAGTTCATCCTCAGGAGGAATTTTTTCCTCTTTGGGGATGATTACTACCAGCAGTTGAGGGGTACCGCCATGGGGTCCAATGTGGCCCCCACGTATGCTAACATCTACATGGCGGTACTCGAGGACCAGCACGTGTATAGTTCCAGCTTCTGGCGGCACGTCCGGGCCTGGTGGCGCTATATTGACGATATTTTTTGTGTTTGGGAGGGTACCCATGAGGACCTCCTTGGTTTTCTGACAGAATTGAATCATATACACCCGGAATTGAAATTTACAATGACATGTTCAATGGAGAGGGTACAGTTTTTGGATACTATGGTCTATAAACAGAATGACAAACTTTGTACTGACCTGTTTATTAAAACAACTGATAGGAACAGTCTTCTATCCTATGATAGTTACCATCCCAGACGTATGATGGATTCACTACCGTGGAGTCAACTTCTTCGGGTACGAAGAATAGTCACTGATACACAGATTTGTGATAAGAGGTTGGATGAAATGTGTGACAAATTTATTCGAAGGGGGTACCCACAAGTGAAAGTTATGGGTCATAGAGATAGGGCGGTGAGATTGACTGAGGAGGATTTACAACATCAGAAGGGGGACAAACAGAAACGGGTACCATTTGTGTCCACTTATTGCCCGGCCAGCAATGGCATTGCTAATATCCTTAATAAACATTGGGGGATTCTGCATAGGGGTTTACCTCAGATTCCAGATTTTTGCTCACGCCCTATTCTCTCTTATAGACGAGGACGTAATCTTAAAGATTTATTGGTTAAATCAGATATTGGGGCTGGGAGAGTTGCCATCCAGAGGACTTTGTGCCCCCCTCGGATGGGCAGCTTCCCTTGTCTCAATTGTGCGTGCTGCGGGAATATGCTTAGGGGTGACAGTTTTTGTCACCCGCATACTGGTAAAAAATTTATAATTAAGGAACGATATACGTGTTCATCTAAGTTCGTTGTGTATTTGATAGTCTGTCCATGTGGACTTATGTATGTCGGTGAGACGACAATGGAAGTGAGACAACGGATAAGCAAACATAAGAGCACGATACGTACTAATCTAACTGACCTGCCAATACCTAAACATTTTAGTGAGTGCAGACATTCTGTCAATCAGTTGCGTTTTAGAGTAATTGATGGGGTCCCGACACTGAGGAGAGGGGGCGATAGGAATCTTATACTGAAGCAAAAGGAATTAAGGTGGATTTCAGTTTTGGGAACACTGCAGCCCAAGGGGCTTAATCTGGACTATAATCTACAGATTTGCACTACATAGTTATGTTATAATATCTATGTGCTACAGGTAGTCTGGTAGTCTTGTTCAGATATATAGGATTCCCCCCTTTTTCGGTATAGTGTACGTACTCTACTCCGTGTGTGTTTTAATATTGTGCTATTTGTATTCTTGTTTTTATAGTAATTTGTTTTTGTTTTTTTCTTTTTTCTGTACACAGGGTCGCGATTTGGCAGTCAGAGAGTGGATGGAGTTGCCTTATTTGCTATCTTTAGCGTATGGTTTATATGTTGCTATGTCTTGCATTTTTCTCTCCCTGCGCTCCCTGCCTGCTTCATTGCGGTTGCTTGTGAGGGATGGTTGCCATGGAGTTGGCCACGCTAGCGTCTGTCTTGAGCGCTGGCCTGGTGCGGCGTGTGGACGTGCTGGTTGCCATAGCAATGGGCTGTGGCGCCTGGTCCGTCCGCGCGATTCGCTGCCGGGTCTGGCGGTCTGAAGTAGACGCTGACTCTGGGGCGACTGGCGCGTGCGCGCTTGGATTGCTGGGGGGCGGCCTGTTGGTCGTTCTCTTGGTGCGCCTTGCGCGTGCGCTCCTTCGCTCTATGACGTCGGGGATTTCCGGCGCGTGCGCATTTGGTTATCACTGTGGGGCGGTCAGGTGACCGGCCTCATGGTGTGCCGTGCGCGTGCGCCGGCGTCCTATGGCATTCACATGCATCCTTGTACTCTCTGCTCTGATTGGGGGGTTTATTTTGTGCGCCTTTTCTCCTAACACATAGGGATTGGATGAGAAGGGGGACTGACCCATGGACATTATACGATTGGTGGAAATGTCGATATGACAACCGGACAACAAATGCAACCATTGGACCATACACCTATGTGATGTTTGTTTTTATATGCGATCTTGAATTATATGCTATTCTTGTATATATTTCTATATGATATGGATAGTGATGGTGTTGTTTAGCTGCTATTTGGTAGATATATGTATATTATTTGAGATTTAAGCACATTAAATGTATATTTAATAAAGACCGCCTCTTGATGGTGATTGGAGCTCATGTGGGTTCCACACTATTTAAGATGGCTACTTTTGACAGTGTGTATACTTGACAAAGGCCAACCAGGCCGAAACGTTGTATTTTTCACTATGGCGGAATAAAGGACTTATTTTTGGATTATCATCACCTGGTATGGATGCTGCCTTTTCTTCTTTATATACGTTTTTGTCCGATTGGATCCTTGGATTTTGGAGCGTGCATCCTTTGTCTGAGTGCTGATGGTTGACCTTGCTGTATAGTGGTCCTCAGTGTTGTGAGAACGATGACTGGTTAAAATTTTTGGTGGTTTCTTGTTCAGTCCATAGGCCTACAGCATGTGGCAAACCGGTGAGCATGTGGCTCTATTAGTATAGGAGATACCTGAAAACATATCACACTTTTCATCATAGTGCTTTTACCAATGCATAAAATGCATGGAGAAGTCATTTCGAATGACTGGTCCTCAGTGTTGTGAGAACGATGACTGGTTAAAATTTTTGGTGGTTTCTTGTTCAGTCTATAGGCCTACAGCATGTGGCAAACCGGTGAGCATGTGGCTCTATTAGTATAGGAGATACCTGAAAACATATCACACTTTTCATCATAGTGCTTTTACCAATGCATAAAATGCATGGAGAAGTCATTTCGAATGACTGGTCCTCAGTGTTGTGAGAACAATGACTGGTTAAAATTTTTGGTGGTTTCTTGTTCAGTCCGTAGGCCTACAGCATGTGGCAAACCGGTGAGCATGTGGCTCTATTAGTATAGGAGATACCTGAAAACATATCACACTTTTCATCATAGTGCTTTTACCAATGCATAAAATGCATGGAGAAGTCATTTTGAATGACTGGTCCTCAGTGTTGTGAGAACGATGACTGGTTAAATTTTTGGTGGTTTCTTGTTCAGTCCATAGGCCTACAGCATGTGGCAAACCGGTGAGCATGTGGCTCTATTAGTATAGGAGATACCTGAAAACATATCACACTTTTCATCATAGTGCTTTTACCAATGCATAAAATGCATGGAGAAGTCATTTCGAATGACTGGTCCTCAGTGTTGTGAGAACGATGACTGGTTAAAATTTTTGGCGGTTTCTTGTTCAGTCCATAGGCCTACAGCATGTGGCAAACCGGTGAGCATGTGGCTCTATTAGTATAGGAGATACCTGAAAACATATCACACTTTTCATCATAGTGCTTTTACCAATGCATAAAATGCATGGAGAAGTCATTTCGAATGACTGGTCCTCAGTGTTGTGAGAACGATGACTGGTTAAAATTTTTGGTGGTTTCTTGTTCAGTCCATAGGCCTACAGCATGTGGCAAACCGGTGAGCATGTGGCTCTATTAGTATAGGAGATACCTGAAAACATATCACACTTTTCATCATAGTGCTTTTACCAATGCATAAAATGCATGGAGAAGTCATTTCGAATGACTGGTCCTCAGTGTTGTGAGAACGATGACTGGTTAAAATTTTTGGTGGTTTCTTGTTCAGTCCATAGGCCTACAGCATGTGGCAAACCGGTGAGCATGTGGCTCTATTAGTATAGGAGATACCTGAAAACATATCACACTTTTCATCATAGTGCTTTTACCAATGCATAAAATGCATGGAGAAGTCATTTCGAATGACTGGTCCTCAGTGTTGTGAGAACGATGACTGGTTAAAATTTTTGGTGGTTTCTTGTTCAGTCTATAGGCCTACAGCATGTAGAAAAACCGGTGAGCATGTGGCTCTATTAGTATAGGAGATACCTGAAAACATATCACACTTTTCATCATAGTGCTTTTACCAATGCATAAAATGCATGGAGAAGTCATTTCGAATGACTGGTCCTCAGTGTTGTGAGAACGATGACTGGTTAAAATTTTTGGTGGTTTCTTGTTCAGTCCGTAGGCCTACAGCATGTGGCAAACCGGTGAGCATGTGGCTCTATTAGTATAGGAGATACCTGAAAACATATCACACTTTTCATCATAGTGCTTTTACCAATGCATAAAATGCATGGAGAAGTCATTTTGAATGACTGGTCCTCAGTGTTGTGAGAACGATGACTGGTTAAATTTTTGGTGGTTTCTTGTTCAGTCCATAGGCCTACAGCATGTGGCAAACCGGTGAGCATGTGGCTCTATTAGTATAGGAGATACCTGAAAACATATCACACTTTTCATCATAGTGCTTTTACCAATGCATAAAATGCATGGAGAAGTCATTTCGAATGACTGGTCCTCAGTGTTGTGAGAATGATGACTGGTTAAAATTTTTGGCGGTTTCTTGTTCAGTCCATAGGCCTACAGCATGTGGCAAACCGGTGAGCATGTGGCTCTATTAGTATAGGAGATACCTGAAAACATATCACACTTTTCATCATAGTGCTTTTACCAATGCATAAAATGCATGGAGAAGTCATTTCGAATGACTGGTCCTCAGTGTTGTGAGAACGATGACTGGTTAAATTTTTGGTGGTTTCTTGTTCAGTCCATAGGCCTACAGCATGTGGCAAACCGGTGAGCATGTGGCTCTATTAGTATAGGAGATACCTGAAAACATATCACACTTTTCATCATAGTGCTTTTACCAATGCATAAAATGCATGGAGAAGTCATTTCGAATGACTGGTCCTCAGTGTTGTGAGAATGATGACTGGTTAAAATTTTTGGCGGTTTCTTGTTCAGTCCATAGGCCTACAGCATGTGGCAAACCGGTGAGCATGTGGCTCTATTAGTATAGGAGATACCTGAAAACATATCACACTTTTCATCATAGTGCTTTTACCAATGCATAAAATGCATGGAGAAGTCATTTCGAATGACTGGTCCTCAGTGTTGTGAGAACGATGACTGGTTAAAATTTTTGGTGGTTTCTTGTTCAGTCCATAGGCCTACAGCATGTGGCAAACCGGTGAGCATGTGGCTCTATTAGTATAGGAGATACCTGAAAACATATCACACTTTTCATCATAGTGCTTTTACCAATGCATAAAATGCATGGAGAAGTCATTTCGAATGACTGGTCCTCAGTGTTGTGAGAACGATGACTGGTTAAAATTTTTGGTGGTTTCTTGTTCAGTCTATAGGCCTACAGCATGTGGCAAACCGGTGAGCATGTGGCTCTATTAGTATAGGAGATACCTGAAAACATATCACACTTTTCATCATAGTGCTTTTACCAATGCATAAAATGCATGGAGAAGTCATTTCGAATGACTGGTCCTCAGTGTTGTGAGAACGATGACTGGTTAAAATTTTTGGTGGTTTCTTGTTCAGTCCATAGGCCTACAGCATATGGCAAACTGGTGAGCATGTGGAACTATTAGTATAGGAGATACCTGAAAACATATCACACTTTTCATCATAGTGCTTTTACCAATGCATAAAATGCATGGAGAAGTCATTTCGAATGACTGGTCCTCAGTGTTGTGAGAACGATGACTGGTTAAAATTTTTGGTGGTTTCTTGTTCAGTCCATAGGCCTACAGCATGTGGCAAACCGGTGAGCATATGGCTCTATTAGTATAGGAGATACCTGAAAACATATCACACTTTTCATCATAGTGCTTTTACCAATGCATAAAATGCATGGAGAAGTCATTTCGAATGACTGGTCCTCAGTGTTGTGAGAACGATGACTGGTTAAAATTTTTGGTGGTTTCTTGTTCAGTCCATAGGCCAACAGCATGTGGCAAACCGGTGAGCAATGTGGCTCTATTAGTATAGGAGATATCTGAAAACATATCACACTTTTCATCATAGTGCTTTTACCAATGCATAAAATGCATGGAGAAGTCATTTCGAATGACTGGTCCTCAGTGTTGTGAGAACGATGACTGGTTAAAATTTTTGGTGGTTTCTTGTTCAGTCCATAGGCCTACAGCATGTGGCAAACCGGTGAGCATGTGGCTCTATTAGTATAGGAGATACCTGAAAACATATCACACTTTTCATCATAGTGCTTTTACCAATGCATAAAATGCATGGAGAAGTCATTTCGAATGACTGGTCCTCAGTGTTGTGAGAACGATGACTGGTTAAAATTTTTGGTGGTTTCTTGTTCAGTCCATAGGCCTAGAGCATGTGGCAAACCGGTGAGCATGTGGCTCTATTAGTATAGGAGATACCTGAAAACATATCACACTTTTCATCATAGTGCTTTTACCAATGCATAAAATGCATGGAGAAGTCATTTCGAATGACTGGTCCTCAGTGTTGTGAGAACGATGACTGGTTAAAATTTTTGGTGGTTTCTTGTTCAGTCCATAGGTCTACAGCATGTGGCAAACCGGTGAGCATGTGGCTCTATTAGTATAGGAGATACCTGAAAACATATCACACGTTTCATCATAGTGCTTTTACCAATGCATAAAATGCATGGAGAAGTCATTTCGAATGACTGGTCCTCAGTGTTGTGAGAACGATGACTGATTAAAATTTTTGGTGGTTTCTTGTTCAGTCCATAGGCCTACAGCATGTGTCAAACCGGTGAGCATGTGGCTCTATTAGTATAGTAGATACCTGAAAACATATCACACTTTTCATCATAGTGCTTTTACCAATGCATAAAATGCATGGAGAAGTCATTTCGAATGACTGGTCCTCAGTGTTGTGAGAACGATGACTGGTTAAAATTTTTGGTGGTTTCTTGTTCAGTCCATAGGCCTACAGCATGTGGCAAACCGGTGAGCATGTGGCTCTATTAGTATAGGAGATACCTGAAAACATATCACACTTTTCATCATAGTGCTTTTACCAATGCATAAAATGCATGGAGCAGTCATTTCGAATGACTGGTCCTCAGTGTTGTGAGAACGATGACTGGTTAAAATTTTTGGTGGTTTCTTATTCAGTCCATAGGCCTACAGCATGTGGCAAACCGGTGAGCATGTGGCTCTATTAGTATAGGAGATACCTGAAAACATATCACACTTTTCATCATAGTGCTTTTACCAATGCATAAAATGCATGGAGAAGTCTTTTCGAATGACTGGTCCTCAGTGTTGTCAGAACGATGACTGGTTAACATTTTTGGTGGTTTCTTGTTCAGTCCATAGGCCTACAGCATGTGGCAAACCGGTGAGCATGTGGCTCTATTAGTATAGGAGATACCTGAAAACATATCACACTTTTCATCACAGTGCTTTTACCAATGCATAAAATGCATGGAGAAGTCATTTCGAATGACTGGTCCTCAGTGTTGTGAGAACGATGACTGGTTAAAATTTTTGGTGGTTTCTTGTTCAGTTCATAGGCCTACAGCATGTGGCAAACCGGTGAGCATGTGGCTCTATTAGTATAGGAGATACCTGAAAACATATCACAATTTTCATCATAGTGCTTTTACCAATGCATAAAATGCATGGAGAAGTCATTTCGAATGACTGGTCCTCAGTGTTGTGAGAATGATGACTGGTTAAAATTTTTGGTGGTTTCTTGTTCAGTCCATAGGCCTACAGCATGTGGCAAACCGGTGAGCATGTGGCTCTATTAGTATAGGAGATACCTGAAAACATATCACACTTTTCATCATAGTGCTTTTACCAATGCATAAAATGAATGGAGAAGTCATTTCGAATGACTGGTCCTCAGTGTTGTGAGAACGATGACTGGTTAACATTTTTGGTGGTTTCTTGTTCAGTCCATAGGCCTACAGCATGTGGCAAACCGGTGAGCATGTGGCTCTATTAGTATAGGAGATACCTGAAAACATATCACACTTTTCATCATAGTGCTTTTACCAATGCATAAAATGCATGGAGAAGTCATTTCGAATGACTGGTCCTCAGTGTTGTGAGAACGATGACTGGTTAAAATTTTTGGTGGTTTCTTGTTCAGTCCATAGGCCTACAGCATGTGGCAAACCGGTGAGCATGTGGCTCTATTAGTATAGGAGATACCTGAAAACATATCACACGTTTCATCATAGTGCTTTTACCAATGCATAAAATGCATGGAGAAGTCATTTCGAATGACTGGTCCTCAGTGTTGTGAGAACGATGACTGGTTAAAATTTTTGGTGGTTTCTTGTTCAGTCCATAGGCCTACAGCATGTGGCAAACCGGTGAGCATGTGGCTCTATTAGTATAGGAGATACCTGAAAACATATCACACTTTTCATCATAGTGCTTTTACCAATGCATAAAATGCATGGAGAAGTCATTTCGAATGACTGGTCCTCAGTGTTGTGAGAACGATGACTGGTTAAAATTTTTGGTGGTTTCTTGTTCAGTCCATAGGCCTACAGCATGTGGCAAACCGGTGAGCAATGTGGCTCTATTAGTATAGGAGATACCTGAAAACATATCACACTTTTCATCATAGTGCTTTTACCAATGCATAAAATGCATGGAGAAGTCATTTCGAATGACTGGTCCTCAGTGTTGTGAGAACGATGACTGGTTAAAATTTTTGGTGGTTTCTTGTTCAGTCCATAGGCCTACAGCATGTGGCAAACCGGTGAGCATGTGGCTCTATTAGTATAGGAGATACCTGAAAACATATCACACTTTTCATCATAGTGCTTTTACCAATGCATAAAATGCATGGAGAAGTCATTTCGAATGACTGGTCCTCAGTGTTGTGAGAACGATGACTGGTTAAAATTTTTGGTGGTTTCTTGTTCAGTCCATAGGCCTACAGCATGTGGCAAACCGGTGAGCATGTGGCTCTATTAGTATAGGAGATACCTGAAAACATATCACACTTTTCATCATAGTGCTTTTACCAATGCATAAAATGCATGGAGAAGTCATTTCGAATGACTGGTCCTCAGTGTTGTGAGAACGATGACTGGTTAAAATTTTTGGTGGTTTCTTGTTCAGTCCATAGGCCTACAGCATGTGGCAAACCGGTGAGCAATGTGGCTCTATTAGTATAGGAGATACCTGAAAACATATCACACTTTTCATCATAGTGCTTTTACCAATGCATAAAATGCATGGAGAAGTCATTTCGAATGACTGGTCCTCAGTGTTGTGAGAACGATGACTGGTTAAAATTTTTGGTGGTTTCTTGTTCAGTCCATAGGCCTACAGCATGTGGCAAACCGGTGAGCATGTGGCTCTATTAGTATAGGAGATACCTGAAAACATATCACACTTTTCATCATAGTGCTTTTACCAATGCATAAAATGCATGGAGAAGTCATTTCGAATGACTGGTCCTCAGTGTTGTGAGAACGATGACTGGTTAAAATTTTTGGTGGTTTCTTGTTCAGTCCATAGGCATACAGCATGTGGCAAACCGGTGAGCATGTGGCTCTATTAGTATAGGAGATACCTGAAAACATATCACACTTTTCATCATAGTGCTTTTACCAATGCATAAAATGCATGGAGAAGTCATTTCGAATGACTGGTCCTCAGTGTTGTGAGAACGATGACTGGTTAAAATTTTTGGTGATTTCTTGTTCAGTCCATAGGCCTACAGCATGTGGCAAACCGGTGAGCATGTGGCTCTATTAGTATAGGAGATACCTGAAAACATATCACACTTTTCATCATAGTGCTTTTACCAATGCATAAAATGCATGGAGAAGTCATTTCGAATGACTGGTCCTCAGTGTTGTGAGAACGATGACTGGTTAACATTTTTGGTGGTTTCTTGTTCAGTCCATAGGCCTACAGCATGTGGCAAACCGGTGAGCATGTGGCTCTATTAGTATAGGAGATACCTGAAAACATATCACACTTTTCATCACAGTGCTTTTACTAATGCATAAAATGCATGGAGAAGTCATTTCGAATGACTGGTCCTCAGTGTTGTGAGAACGATGACTGGTTAAAATTTTTGGTGGTTTCTTGTTCAGTCCATAGGCCTACAGCATGTGGCAAACCGGTGAGCATGTGGCTCTATTAGTATAGGAGATACCTGAAAACATATCACACTTTTCATCATAGTGCTTTTACCAATGCATAAAATGCATGGAGAAGTCATTTCGAATGACTGGTCCTCAGTGTTGTGAGAACGATGACTGGTTAAAATTTTTGGTGGTTTCTTGTTCAGTCCATAGGCCTACAGCATGTGGCAAACCGGTGAGCATGTGGCTCTATTAGTATAGGAGATACCTGAAAACATATCACACTTTTCATCATAGTGCTTTTACCAATGCATAAAATGCATGGAGAAGTCATTTCGAATGACTGGTCCTCAGTGTTGTGAGAACGATGACTGGTTAAAATTTTTGGTGGTTTCTTGTTCAGTCCATAGGCCTACAGCATGTGGCAAACCGGTGAGCATGTGGCTCTATTAGTATAGGAGATACCTGAAAACATATCACACGTTTCATCATAGTGCTTTTACCAATGCATAAAATGCATGGAGAAGTCATTTCGAATGACTGGTCCTCAGTGTTGTGAGAACGATGACTGGTTAAAATTTTTAGTGGTTTCATGTTCAGTCCATAGGCCTACAGCATGTGGCAAACCGGTGAGCATGTGGCTCTATTAGTATAGGAGATACCTGAAAACATATCACACTTTTCATCATAGTGCTTTTACCAATGCATAAAATGCATGGAGAAGTCATTTCGAATGACTGGTCCTCAGTGTTGTGAGAACGATGACTGGTTAAAATTTTTGGTGGTTTCTTGTTCAGTCCATAGGCCTACAGCATGTGGCAAACCGGTGAGCATGTGGCTCTATTAGTATAGGAGATACCTGAAAACATATCACACTTTTCATCATAGTGCTTTTACCAATGCATAAAATGCATGGAGAAGTCATTTCGAATGACTGGTCCTCAGTGTTGTGAGAACGATGACTGGTTAAAATTTTTGGTGGTTTCTTGTTCAGTCCATACGCCTACAGCATGTGGCAAACCGGTGAGCATGTGGCTCTATTAGTATAGGAGATACCTGAAAACATATCACACTTTTCATCATAGTGCTTTTACCAATGCATAAAATGCATGGAGAAGTCATTTCGAATGACTGGTCCTCAGTGTTGTGAGAACGATGACTGGTTAAAATTTTTGGTGGTTTCTTGTTCAGTCCATAGGCCTAGAGCATGTGGCAAACCGGTGAGCATGTGGCTCTATTAGTATAGGAGATACCTGAAAACATATCACACTTTTCATCATAGTGCTTTTACCAATGCATAAAATGCATGGAGAAGTCATTTCGAATGACTGGTCCTCAGTGTTGTGAGAACGATGACTGGTTAAAATTTTTGGTGGTTTCTTGTTCAGTCCATAGGCCTACAGCATGTGGCAAACCGGTGAGCATGTGGCTCTATTAGTATAGGAGATACCTGAAAACATATCACACGTTTCATCATAGTGCTTTTACCAATGCATAAAATGCATGGAGAAGTCATTTCGAATGACTGGTCCTCAGTGTTGTGAGAACGATGACTGATTAAAATTTTTGGTGGTTTCTTGTTCAGTCCATAGGCCTACAGCATGTGTCAAACCGGTGAGCATGTGGCTCTATTAGTATAGGAGATACCTGAAAACATATCACACTTTTCATCATAGTGCTTTTACCAATGCATAAAATGCATGGAGAAGTCATTTCGAATGACTGGTCCTCAGTGTTGTGAGAACGATGACTGGTTAAAATTTTTGGTGGTTTCTTGTTCAGTCCATAGGCCTACAGCATGTGGCAAACCGGTGAGCATGTGGCTCTATTAGTATAGGAGATACCTGAAAACATATCACACTTTTCATCATAGTGCTTTTACCAATGCATAAAATGCATGGAGCAGTCATTTCGAATGACTGGTCCTCAGTGTTGTGAGAACGATGACTGGTTAAAATTTTTGGTGGTTTCTTGTTCAGTCCATAGGCCTACAGCATGTGGCAAACCGGTGAGCATGTGGCTCTATTAGTATAGGAGATACCTGAAAACATATCACACTTTTCATCATAGTGCTTTTACCAATGCATAAAATGCATGGAGAAGTCTTTTCGAATGACTGGTCCTCAGTGTTGTCAGAACGATGACTGGTTAACATTTTTGGTGGTTTCTTGTTCAGTCCATAGGCCTACAGCATGTGGCAAACCGGTGAGCATGTGGCTCTATTAGTATAGGAGATACCTGAAAACATATCACACTTTTCATCACAGTGCTTTTACCAATGCATAAAATGCATGGAGAAGTCATTTCGAATGACTGGTCCTCAGTGTTGTGAGAACGATGACTGGTTAAAATTTTTGGTGGTTTCTTGTTCAGTCCATAGGCCTACAGCATGTGGCAAACCGGTGAGCATGTGGCTCTATTAGTATAGGAGATACCTGAAAACATATCACACTTTTCATCATAGTGCTTTTACCAATGCATAAAATGCATGGAGAAGTCATTTCGAATGACTGGTCCTCAGTGTTGTGAGAACGATGACTGGTTAAAATTTTTGGTGGTTTCTTGTTCAGTCCATAGGCCTACAGCATGTGGCAAACCGTTGAGCATGTGGCTCTATTAGTATAGGAGATACCTGAAAACATATCACACTTTTCATCATAGTGCTTTTACCAATGCATAAAATGCATGGAGAAGTCATTTCGAATGACTGGTCCTCAGTGTTGTGAGAACGATGACTGGTTAAAATTTTTGGTGGTTTCTTGTTCAGTCCATAGGCCTACAGCATGTGGCAAACCGGTGAGCATGTGGCTCTATTAGTATAGGAGATACCTGAAAACATATCACACGTTTCATCATAGTGCTTTTACCAATGCATAAAATGCATGGAGAAGTCATTTCGAATGACTGGTCCTCAGTGTTGTGAGAACGATGACTGGTTAAAAATTTTGGTGGTTTCTTGTTCAGTCCATAGGCCTACAGCATGTGGCAATCCGGTGAGCATGTGGCTCTATTAGTATAGGAGATACCTGAAAACATATCACACTTTTCATCATAGTGCTTTTACCAATGCATAAAATGCATGGAGAAGTCATTTCGAATGACTGGTCCTCAGTGTTGTGAGAACGATGACTGGTTAAAATTTTTGGTGGTTTCTTGTTCAGTCCATAGGCCTACAGCATGTGGCAAACCGGTGAGCATGTGGCTCTATTAGTATAGGAGATACCTGAAAACATATCACACTTTTCATCATAGTGCTTTTACCAATGCATAAAATGCATGGAGAAGTCATTTCGAATGACTGGTCCTCAGTGTTGTGAGAACGATGACTGGTTAAAATTTTTGGTGGTTTCTTGTTCAGTCCATAGGCCTACAGCATGTGGCAAACCGGTGAGCATGTGGCTCTATTAGTATAGGAGATACCTGAAAACATATCACACGTTTCATCATAGTGCTTTTACCAATGCATAAAATGCATGGAGAAGTCATTTCGAATGACTGGTCCTCAGTGTTGTGGGAACGATGACTGGTTAAAATTTTTGGTGGTTTCTTGTTCAGTCCATAGGCCTACAGCATGTGGCAAACCGGTGAGCATGTGGCTCTATTAGTATAGGAGATACCTGAAAACATATCACACTTTTCATCATAGTGCTTTTACCAATGCATAAAATGCATGGAGAAGTCATTTCGAATGACTGGTCCTCAGTGTTGTGAGAACGATGACTGGTTAAAATTTTTGGTGGTTTCTTGTTCAGTCCATAGGCCTACAGCATGTGGCAAACCGGTGAGCATGTGGCTCTATTAGTATAGGAGATACCTGAAAACATATCACACTTTTCATCATAGTGCTTTTACCAATGCATAAAATGCATGGAGAAGTCATTTCGAATGACTGGTCCTCAGTGTTGTGAGAACGATGACTGGTTAACATTTTTGGTGGTTTCTTGTTCAGTCCATAGGCCTACAGCATGTGGCAAACCGGTGAGCATGTGGCTCTATTAGTATAGGAGATACCTGAAAACATATCACACTTTTCATCACAGTGCTTTTACTAATGCATAAAATGCATGGAGAAGTCATTTCGAATGACTGGTCCTCAGTGTTGTGAGAACGATGACTGGTTAAAATTTTTGGTGGTTTCTTGTTCAGTCCATAGGCCTACAGCATGTGGCAAACCGGTGAGCATGTGGCTCTATTAGTATAGGAGATACCTGAAAACATATCACACTTTTCATCATAGTGCTTTTACCAATGCATAAAATGCATGGAGAAGTCATTTCGAATGACTGGTCCACAGTGTTGTGAGAACGATGACTGGTTAAAATTTTTGGTGGTTTCTTGTTCAGTCCATAGGCCTACAGCATGTGGCAAACCGGTGAGCATGTGGCTCTATTAGTATAGGAGATACCTGAAAACATATCACACTTTTCATCATAGTGCTTTTACCAATGCATAAAATGCATGGAGAAGTCATTTCGAATGACTGGTCCTCAGTGTTGTGAGAACGATGACTGGTTAACATTTTTGGTGGTTTCTTGTTCAGTCCATAGGCCTACAGCATGTGGCAAACCGGTCAGCATGTGGCTCTATTAGTATAGGAGATACCTGAAAACATACCACAATTTTCATCACAGTGCTTTTACCAATGCATAAAATGCATGGAGAAGTCTTTTCGAATGACTGGTCCTCAGTGTTGTGAGAACGATGACTGGTTAAAATTTTTGGTGGTTTCTTGTTCAGTCCATAGGCCTACAGCATGTGGCAAACCGGTGAGCATGTGGCTCTATTAGTATAGGAGATACCTGAAAACATATCACACGTTTCATCATAGTGCTTTTACCAATGCATAAAATGCATGGAGAAGTCATTTCGAATGACTGGTCCTCAGTGTTGTGAGAACGATGACTGGTTAAAATTTTTGGTGGTTTCTTGTTCAGTCCATAGGCCTACAGCATGTGGCAAACCGTTGAGCATGTGGCTCTATTAGTATAGGAGATACCTGAAAACATATCACACTTTTCATCATAGTGCTTTTACCAATGCATAAAATGCATGGAGAAGTCATTTCGAATGACTGGTCCTCAGTGTTGTGAGAACGATGACTGGTTAAAATTTTTGGTGGTTTCTTGTTCAGTCCATAGGCCTACAGCATGTGGCAAACCGGTGAGCATGTGGCTCTATTAGTATAGGAGATACCTGAAAACATATCACACGTTTCATCATAGTGCTTTTACCAATGCATAAAATGCATGGAGAAGTCATTTCGAATGACTGGTCCTCAGTGTTGTGAGAACGATGACTGGTTAAAAATTTTGGTGGTTTCTTGTTCAGTCCATAGGCCTACAGCATGTGGCAAACCGGTGAGCATGTGGCTCTATTAGTATAGGAGATACCTGAAAACATATCACACTTTTCATCATAGTGCTTTTACCAATGCATAAAATGCATGGAGAAGTCATTTCGAATGACTGGTCCTCAGTGTTGTGAGAACGATGACTGGTTAAAATTTTTGGTGGTTTCTTGTTCAGTCCATAGGCCTACAGCATGTGGCAAACCGGTGAGCATGTGGCTCTATTAGTATAGGAGATACCTGAAAACATATCACACTTTTCATCATAGTGCTTTTACCAATGCATAAAATGCATGGAGAAGTCATTTCGAATGACTGGTCCTCAGTGTTGTGAGAACGATGACTGGTTAAAATTTTTGGTGGTTTCTTGTTCAGTCCATAGGCCTACAGCATGTGGCAAACCGGTGAGCATGTGGCTCTATTAGTATAGGAGATACCTGAAAACATATCACACGTTTCATCATAGTGCTTTTACCAATGCATAAAATGCATGGAGAAGTCATTTCGAATGACTGGTCCTCAGTGTTGTGAGAACGATGACTGGTTAAAATTTTTGGTGGTTTCTTGTTCAGTCCATAGGCCTACAGCATGTGGCAAACCGGTGAGCATGTGGCTCTATTAGTATAGGAGATACCTGAAAACATATCACACTTTTCATCATAGTGCTTTTACCAATGCATAAAATGCATGGAGAAGTCATTTCGAATGACTGGTCCTCAGTGTTGTGAGAACGATGACTGGTTAAAATTTTTGGTGGTTTCTTGTTCAGTCCATAGGCCTACAGCATGTGGCAAACCGGTGACCATGTGGCTCTATTAGTATAGGAGATACCTGAAAACATATCACACTTTTCATCATAGTGCTTTTACCAATGCATAAAATGCATGGAGAAGTCATTTCGAATGACTGATCCTCAGTGTTGTGAGAACGATGACTGGTTAAAATTTTTGGTGGTTTCTTGTTCAGTCCATAGGCCTACAGCATGTGGCAAACCGTTGAGCATGTGGCTCTATTAGTATAGGAGATACCTGAAAACATATCACACTTTTCATCATAGTGCTTTTACCAATGCATAAAATGCATGGAGAAGTCATTTCGAATGACTGGTCCTCAGTGTTGTGAGAACGATGACTGGTTAAAATTTTTGGTGGTTTCTTGTTCAGTCCATAGGCCTACAGCATGTGGCAAACCGGTGAGCATGTGGCTCTATTAGTATAGGAGATACCTGAAAACATATCACACGTTTCATCATAGTGCTTTTACCAATGCATAAAATGCATGGAGAAGTCATTTCGAATGACTGGTCCTCAGTGTTGTGAGAACGATGACTGGTTAAAAATTTTGGTGGTTTCTTGTTCAGTCCATAGGCCTACAGCATGTGGCAAACCGGTGAGCATGTGGCTCTATTAGTATAGGAGATACCTGAAAACATATCACACTTTTCATCATAGTGCTTTTACCAATGCATAAAATGCATGGAGAAGTCATTTCGAATGACTGGTCCTCAGTGTTGTGAGAACGATGACTGGTTAAAATTTTTGGTGGTTTCTTGTTCAGTCCATAGGCCTACAGCATGTGGCAAACCGGTGAGCATGTGGCTCTATTAGTATAGGAGATACCTGAAAACATATCACACTTTTCATCATAGTGCTTTTACCAATGCATAAAATGCATTGAGAAGTCATTTCGAATGACTGGTCCTCAGTGTTGTGAGAACGATGACTGGTTAAAATTTTTGGTGGTTTCTTGTTCAGTCCATAGGCCTACAGCATGTGGCAAACCGGTGAGCATGTGGCTCTATTAGTATAGGAGATACCTGAAAACATATCACACGTTTCATCATAGTGCTTTTACCAATGCATAAAATGCATGGAGAAGTCATTTCGAATGACTGGTCCTCAGTGTTGTGAGAACGATGACTGGTTAAAATTTTTGGTGGTTTCTTGTTCAGTCCATAGGCCTACAGCATGTGGCAAACCAGTGACCATGTGGCTCTATTAGTATAGGAGATACCTGAAAACATATCACACTTTTCATCATAGTGCTTTTACCAATGCATAAAATGCATGGAGAAGTCATTTCGAATGACTGGTCCTCAGTGTTGTGAGAACGATGACTGGTTAAAATTTTTGGTGGTTTCTTGTTCAGTCCATAGGCCTACAGCATGTGGCAAACCGGTGAGCATGTGGCTCTATTAGTATAGGAGATACCTGAAAACATATCACACTTTTCATCATAGTGCTTTTACCAATGCATAAAATGCATGGAGAAGTCATTTCGAATGACTGGTCCTCAGTGTTGTGAGAACGATGACTGGTTAAAATTTTTGGTGGTTTCTTGTTCAGTCCATAGGCCTACAGCATGTGGCAAACCGGTGAGCATGTGGCTCTATTAGTATAGGAGATACCTGAAAACATATCACACGTTTCATCATAGTGCTTTTACCAATGCATAAAATGCATGGAGAAGTCATTTCGAATGACTGGTCCTCAGTGTTGTGAGAACGATGACTGGTTAAAATTTTTGGTGGTTTCTTGTTCAGTCCATAGGCCTACAGCATGTGGCAAACCGGTGAGCATGTGGCTCTATTAGTATAGGAGATACCTGAAAACATATCACACTTTTCATCATAGTGCTTTTACCAATGCATAAAATGCATGGAGAAGTCATTTCGAATGACTGGTCCTCAGTGTTGTGAGAACGATGACTGGTTAAAATTTTTGGTGGTTTCTTGTTCAGTCCATAGGCCTACAGCATGTGGCAAACCGGTGAGCATGTGGCTCTATTAGTATAGGAGATACCTGAAAACATATCACACTTTTCATCATAGTGCTTTTACCAATGCATAAAATGCATGGAGAAGTCATTTCGAATGACTGGTCCTCAGTGTTGTGAGAACGATGACTGGTTAACATTTTTGGTGGTTTCTTGTTCAGTCCATAGGCCTACAGCATGTGGCAAACCGGTGAGCATGTGGCTCTATTAGTATAGGAGATACCTGAAAACATATCACACTTTTCATCACAGTGCTTTTACTAATGCATAAAATGCATGGAGAAGTCATTTCGAATGACTGGTCCTCAGTGTTGTGAGAACGATGACTGGTTAAAATTTTTGGTGGTTTCTTGTTCAGTCCATAGGCCTACAGCATGTGGCAAACCGGTGAGCATGTGGCTCTATTAGTATAGGAGATACCTGAAAACATATCACACTTTTCATCATAGTGCTTTTACCAATGCATAAAATGCATGGAGAAGTCATTTCGAATGACTGGTCCACAGTGTTGTGAGAACGATGACTGGTTAAAATTTTTGGTGGTTTCTTGTTCAGTCCATAGGCCTACAGCATGTGGCAAACCGGTGAGCATGTGGCTCTATTAGTATAGGAGATACCTGAAAACATATCACACTTTTCATCATAGTGCTTTTACCAATGCATAAAATGCATGGAGAAGTCATTTCGAATGACTGGTCCTCAGTGTTGTGAGAACGATGACTGGTTAACATTTTTGGTGGTTTCTTGTTCAGTCCATAGGCCTACAGCATGTGGCAAACCGGTCAGCATGTGGCTCTATTAGTATAGGAGATACCTGAAAACATACCACAATTTTCATCACAGTGCTTTTACCAATGCATAAAATGCATGGAGAAGTCATTTCGAATGACTGGTCCTCAGTGTTGTGAGAACGATGACTGGTTAAAATTTTTGGTGGTTTCTTGTTCAGTCCATAGGCCTACAGCATGTGGCAAACCGGTGAGCATGTGGCTCTATTAGTATAGGAGATACCTGAAAACATATCACACGTTTCATCATAGTGCTTTTACCAATGCATAAAATGCATGGAGAAGTCATTTCGAATGACTGGTCCTCAGTGTTGTGAGAACGATGACTGGTTAAAATTTTTGGTGGTTTCTTGTTCAGTCCATAGGCCTACAGCATGTGGCAAACCGTTGAGCATGTGGCTCTATTAGCATAGGAGATACCTGAAAACATATCACACTTTTCATCATAGTGCTTTTACCAATGCATAAAATGCATGGAGAAGTCATTTCGAATGACTGGTCCTCAGTGTTGTGAGAACGATGACTGGTTAAAATTTTTGGTGGTTTCTTGTTCAGTCCATAGGCCTACAGCATGTGGCAAACCGGTGAGCATGTGGCTCTATTAGTATAGGAGATACCTGAAAACATATCACACGTTTCATCATAGTGCTTTTACCAATGCATAAAATGCATGGAGAAGTCATTTCGAATGACTGGTCCTCAGTGTTGTGAGAACGATGACTGGTTAAAAATTTTGGTGGTTTCTTGTTCAGTCCATAGGCCTACAGCATGTGGCAAACCGGTGAGCATGTGGCTCTATTAGTATAGGAGATACCTGAAAACATATCACACTTTTCATCATAGTGCTTTTACCAATGCATAAAATGCATGGAGAAGTCATTTCGAATGACTGGTCCTCAGTGTTGTGAGAACGATGACTGGTTAAAATTTTTGGTGGTTTCTTGTTCAGTCCATAGGCCTACAGCATGTGGCAAACCGGTGAGCATGTGGCTCTATTAGTATAGGAGATACCTGAAAACATATCACACTTTTCATCATAGTGCTTTTACCAATGCATAAAATGCATGGAGAAGTCATTTCGAATGACTGGTCCTCAGTGTTGTGAGAACGATGACTGGTTAAAATTTTTGGTGGTTTCTTGTTCAGTCCATAGGCCTACAGCATGTGGCAAACCGGTGAGCATGTGGCTCTATTAGTATAGGAGATACCTGAAAACATATCACACGTTTCATCATAGTGCTTTTACCAATGCATAAAATGCATGGAGAAGTCATTTCGAATGACTGGTCCTCAGTGTTGTGAGAACGATGACTGGTTAAAATTTTTGGTGGTTTCTTGTTCAGTCCATAGGCCTACAGCATGTGGCAAACCGGTGAGCATGTGGCTCTATTAGTATAGGAGATACCTGAAAACATATCACACTTTTCATCATAGTGCTTTTACCAATGCATAAAATGCATGGAGAAGTCATTTCGAATGACTGGTCCTCAGTGTTGTGAGAACGATGACTGGTTAAAATTTTTGGTGGTTTCTTGTTCAGTCCATAGGCCTACAGCATGTGGCAAACCGGTGAGCATGTGGCTCTATTAGTATAGGAGATACCTGAAAACATATCACACGTTTCATCATAGTGCTTTTACCAATGCATAAAATGCATGGAGAAGTCATTTCGAATGACTGGTCCTCAGTGTTGTGAGAACGATGACTGGTTAAAATTTTTGGTGGTTTCTTGTTCAGTCCATAGGCCTACAGCATGTGGCAAACCGGTGAGCATGTGGCTCTATTAGTATAGGAGATACCTGAAAACATATCACACTTTTCATCATAGTGCTTTTACCAATGCATAAAATGCATGGAGAAGTCATTTCGAATGACTGGTCCTCAGTGTTGTGAGAACGATGACTGGTTAAAATTTTTGGTGGTTTCTTGTTCAGTCCATAGGCCTACAGCATGTGGCAAACCGGTGAGCATGTGGCTCTATTAGTATAGGAGATACCTGAAAACATATCACACTTTTCATCATAGTGCTTTTACCAATGCATAAAATGCATGGAGAAGTCATTTCGAATGACTGGTCCTCAGTGTTGTGAGAACGATGACTGGTTAAAATTTTTGGTGGTTTCTTGTTCAGTCCATAGGCCTACAGCATGTGGCAAACCGTTGAGCATGTGGCTCTATTAGTATAGGAGATACCTGAAAACATATCACACTTTTCATCATAGTGCTTTTACCAATGCATAAAATGCATGGAGAAGTCATTTCGAATGATTGGTCCTCAGTGTTGTGAGAACGATAACTGGTTAAAATTTTTGGTGGTTTCTTGTTCAGTCCATAGGCCTACAGCATGTGGCAAACCGGTGAGCATGTGGCTCTATTAGTATAGGAGATACCTGAAAACATATCACACGTTTCATCATAGTGCTTTTACCAATGCATAAAATGCATGGAGAAGTCATTTCGAATGACTGGTCCTCAGTGTTGTGAGAACGATGACTGGTTAAAAATTTTGGTGGTTTCTTGTTCAGTCCATAGGCCTACAGCATGTGGCAAACCGGTGAGCATGTGGCTCTATTAGTATAGGAGATACCTGAAAACATATCACACTTTTCATCATAGTGCTTTTACCAATGCATAAAATGCATGGAGAAGTCATTTCGAATGACTGGTCCTCAGTGTTGTGAGAACGATGACTGGTTAAAATTTTTGGTGGTTTCTTGTTCAGTCCATAGGCCTACAGCATGTGGCAAACCGGTGAGCATGTGGCTCTATTAGTATAGGAGATACCTGAAAACATATCACACTTTTCATCATAGTGCTTTTACCAATGCATAAAATGCATGGAGAAGTCATTTCGAATGACTGGTCTTTAGTGTTGTGAGAACGATGACTGGTTAAAATTTTTGGTGGTTTCTTGTTCAGTCCATAGGCCTACAGCATGTGGCAAACCGGTGAGCATGTGGCTCTATTAGTATAGGAGATACCTGAAAACATATCACACGTTTCATCATAGTGCTTTTACCAATGCATAAAATGCATGGAGAAGTCATTTCGAATGACTGGTCCTCAGTGTTGTGAGAACGATGACTGGTTAAAATTTTTGGTGGTTTCTTGTTCAGTCCATAGGCCTACAGCATGTGGCAAACCGGTGAGCATGTGGCTCTATTAGTATAGGAGATACCTGAAAACATATCACACTTTTCATCATAGTGCTTTTACCAATGCATAAAATGCATGGAGAAGTCATTTCGAATGACTGGTCCTCAGTGTTGTGAGAACGATGACTGGTTAAAATATTTGGTGGTTTCTTGTTCAGTCCATAGGCCTACAGCATGTGGCAAACCGGTGAGCATGTGGCTCTATTAGTATAGGAGATACCTGAAAACATATCACACTTTTCATCATAGTGCTTTTACCAATGCATAAAATGCATGGAGAAGTCATTTCGAATGACTGGTCCTCAGTGTTGTGAGAACGATGACTGGTTAAAATTTTTGGTGGTTTCTTGTTCAGTCCATAGGCCTACACCATATGACAAACCGGTGAGCATGTGGCTCTATTAGTATAGGAGATACCTGAAAACATATCACACTTTTCATCATAGTGCTTTTACCAATGCATAAAATGCATGGAGAAGTCATTTCGAATGACTGGTCCTCAGTGTTGTGAGAACGATGACTGGTTAAAATTTTTGGTGGTTTCTTGTTCAGTCCATAGGCCTACAGCATGTGGCAAACCGGTGAGCATGTGGCTCTATTAGTATAGGAGATACCTGAAAACATATCACACTTTTCATCATAGTGCTTTTACCAATGCATAAAATGCATGGAGAAGTCATTTCGAATGACTGGTCCTCAGTGTTGTGAGAACGATGACTGGTTAAAATTTTTGGTGGTTTCTTGTTCAGTCCATAGGCCTACAGCATGTGGCAAACCGGTGAGCATGTGGCTCTATTAGTATAGGAGATACCTGAAAACATATCACACTTTTCATCATAGTGCTTTTACCAATGCATAAAATGCATGGAGAAGTCATTTCGAATGACTGGTCCTCAGTGTTGTGAGAACGATGACTGGTTAAAATTTTTGGTGGTTTCTTGTTCAGTCCATAGGCCTACAGCATGTGGCAAACCGGTGAGCATGTGGCTCTATTAGTATAGGAGATACCTGAAAACATATCACACTTTTCATCATAGTGCTTTTACCAATGCATAAAATGCATGGAGAAGTCATTTCGAATGACTGGTCCTCAGTGTCGTCAGAACGATGACTGGTTAAAATTTTTGGTGGTTTCTTGTTCAGTCCATAGGCCTACAGCATGTGGCAAACCGGTGAGCATGTGGCTCTATTAGTATAGGAGATACCTGAAAACATATCACACTTTTCATCATAGTGCTTTTACCAATGCATAAAATGCATGGAGAAGTCATTTCAAATGACTGGTCCTCAGTGTTGTGAGAACGATGACTGGTTAATATTTTTGGTGGTTTCTTGTTCAGTCCATAGGCCTACAGCATGTGGCAAACCGGTGAGCATGTGGCTCTATTAGTATAGGAGATACCTGAAAACATATCACACTTTTCATCATAGTGCTTTTACCAATGCATAAAATGCATGGAGAAGTCATTTCAAATGACTGGTCCTCAGTGTTGTGAGAACGATGACTGGTTAAAATTTTTGGTGGTTTCTTGTTCAGTCCATAGGCCTACAGCATGTGGAAAACCGGTGAGCATGTGGCTCTATTAGTATAGGAGATACCTGAAAACATATCACACTTTTCATCATAGTGCTTTTACCAATGCATAAAATGCATGGAGAAGTCATTTCGAATGACTGGTCCTCAGTGTTGTGAGAACGATGACTGGTTAAAATTTTTGGTGGTTTCTTGTTCAGTCCATAGGCCTACAGCATGTGGCAAACCGGTGAGCATGTGGCTCTTTTAGTATAGGAGATACCTGAAAACATATCACACTTTTCATCATAGTGCTTTTACCAATGCATAAAATGCATGGAGAAGTCATTTCGAATGACTGGTCCTCAGTGTTGTGAGAACGATGACTGGTTAAAATTTTTGGTGGTTTCTTGTTCAGTCCATAGGCCTACAGCATGTGGCAAACCGGTGAGCATGTGGCTCTATTAGTATAGGAGATACCTGAAAACATATCACACTTTTCATCATAGTGCTTTTACCAATGCATAAAATGCATGGAGAAGTCATTTCGAATGACTGGTCCTCAGTGTTGTGAGAACGATGACTGGTTAAAATTTTTGGTGGTTTCTTGTTCAGTCCATAGGCCTACAGCATGTGGCAAACCGGTGAGCATGTGGCTCTATTAGTATAGGAGATACCTGAAAACATATCACACTTTTCATCATAGTGCTTTTACCAATGCATAAAATGCATGGAGAAGTCATTTCGAATGACTGGTCCTCAGTGTTGTGAGAACGATGACTGGTTAAAATTTTTGGTGGTTTCTTGTTCAGTCCATAGGCCTACAGCATGTGGCAAACCGGTGAGCATGTGGCTCTTTTAGTATAGGAGATACCTGAAAACATATCACACTTTTCATCATAGTGCTTTTACCAATGCATAAAATGCATGGAGAAGTCATTTCGAATGACTGGTCCTCAGTGTTGTGAGAACGATGACTGGTTAAAATTTTTGGTGGTTTCTTGTTCAGTCCATAGGCCTACAGCATGTGGCAAACCGGTGAGCATGTGGCTCTATTAGTATAGGAGATACCTGAAAACATATCATACTTTTCATCATAGTGCTTTTACCAATGCATAAAATGCATGGAGAAGTCATTTCGAATGACTGGTCCTCAGTGTTGTGAGAACGATGACTGGTTAAAATTTTTGGTGGTTTCTTGTTCAGTCCATAGGCCTACAGCATGTGGCAAACCGGTGAGCATGTGGCTCTATTAGTATAGGAGATACCTGAAAACATATCACACTTTTCATCATAGTGCTTTTACCAATGCATAAAATGCATGGAGAAGTCATTTCGAATGACTGGTCCTCAGTGTTGTGAGAACGATGACTGGTTAAAATTTTTGGTGGTTTCTTGTTCAGTCCATAGGCCTACAGCATGTGGCAAACCGGTGAGCATGTGGCTCTATTAGTATAGGAGATACCTGAAAACATATCACACTTTTCATCATAGTGCTTTTACCAATGCATAAAATGCATGGAGAAGTCATTTCGAATGACTGGTCCTCAGTGTTGTGAGAACGATGACTGGTTAAAATTTTTGGTGGTTTCTTGTTCAGTCCATAGGCCTACAGCATGTGTCAAACCGGTGAGCATGTGGCTCTATTAGTATAGGAGATACCTGAAAACATATCACACTTTTCATCATAGTGCTTTTACCAATGCATAAAATGCATGGAGAAGTCATTTCGAATGACTGGTCCTCAGTGTTGTGAGAACGATGACTGGTTAAAATTTTTGGTGGTTTCTTGTTCAGTCCATAGGCCTACAGCATGTGGCAAACCGGTGAGCATGTGGCTCTATTAGTATAGGAGATACCTGAAAACATATCACACTTTTCATCATAGTGCTTTTACCAATGCATAAAATGCATGGAGAAGTCATTTCGATTGACTGGTCCTCAGTGTTGTGAGAACGATGACTGGTTAAAATTTTTGGTGGTTTCTTGTTCAGTCCATAGGCCTACAGCATGTGGCAAACCGGTGAGCATGTGGCTCTATTAGTATAGGAGATACCTGAAAACATATCACACTTTTCATCATAGTGCTTTTACCAATGCATAAAATGCATGGAGAAGTCATTTCGAATGACTGGTCCTCAGTGTTGTGAGAACGATGACTGGTTAACATTTTTGGTGGTTTCTTGTTCAGTCCATAGGCCTACAGCATGTGGCAAACCGGTGAGCATGTGGCTCTATTAGTATAGGAGATACCTGAAAACATATCACACTTTTCATCATAGTGCTTTTACCAATGCATAAAATGCATGGAGAAGTCATTTCGAATGACTGGTCCTCAGTGTTGTGAGAACGATGACTGGTTAAAATTTTTGATGGTTTCTTGTTCAGTCCATAGGCCTACAGCATGTGGCAAACCGGTGAGCATGTGGCTCTATTAGTATAGGAGATACCTGAAAACATATCACACTTTTCATCATAGTGCTTTTACCAATGCATAAAATGCATGGAGAAGTCATTTCGAATGACTGGTCCTCAGTGTTGTGAGAACGATGACTGGTTAACATTTTTGGTGGTTTCTTGTTCAGTCCATAGGCCTACAGCATGTGGCAAACCGGTGAGCATGTGGCTCTATTAGTATAGGAGATACCTGAAAACATATCACACTTTTCATCACAGTGCTTTTACCAATGCATAAAATGCATGGAGAAGTCATTTCGAATGACTGGTCCTCAGTGTTGTGAGAACGATGACTGGTTAAAATTTTTGGTGGTTTCTTGTTCAGTCCATAGGCCTACAGCATGTGGCAAACCGGTGAGCATGTGGCTCTATTCGTATAGGAGATACCTGAAAACATATCACACGTTTCATCATAGTGCTTTTACCAATGCATAAAATGCATGGAGAAGTTATTTCGAATGACTGGTCCTCAGTGTTGTGAGAACGATGACTGGTTAAAATTTTTGGTGGTTTCTTGTTCAGTCCATAGGCCTACAGCATGTGGCAAACCGGTGAGCATGTGGCTCTATTAGTATAGGAGATACCTGAAAACATATCACACTTTTCATCATAGTGCTTTTACCAATGCATAAAATGCATGGAGAAGTCATTTCGAATGACTGGTCCTCAGTGTTGTGAGAACGATGACTGGTTAAATTTTTGTTGGTTTCTTGTTCAGTCCATAGGCCTACAGCATGTGGCAAACCGGTGAGCATGTGGCTCTATTAGTATAGGAGATACCTGAAAACATATCACACTTTTCATCATAGTGCTTTTACCAATGCATAAAATGCATGGAGAAGTCATTTCGAATGACTGGTCCTCAGTGTTGTGAGAACAATGACTGGTTAAAATTTTTGGTGGTTTCTTGTTCAGTCCATAGGCCTACAGCATGTGGCAAACCGGTGAGCATGTGGCTCTATTAGTATAGGAGATACCTGAAAACATATCACACTTTTCATCATAGTGCTTTTACCAATGCATAAAATGCATGGAGAAGTCATTTCGAATGACTGGTCCTCAGTGTTGTGAGAACGATGACTGGTTAACATTTTTGGTGGTTTCTTGTTCAGTCCATAGGCCTACAGCATGTGGCAAACCGGTGAGCATGTGGCTCTATTAGTATAGGAGATACCTGAAAACATATCACACTTTTCATCACAGTGCTTTTACTAATGCATAAAATGCATGGAGAAGTCATTTCGAATGACTGGTCCTCAGTGTTGTGAGAACGATGACTGGTTAAAATTTTTGTTGGTTTCTTGTTCAGTCCATAGGCCTACAGCATGTGGCAAACCGGTGAGCATGTGGCTCTATTCGTATAGGAGATACCTGAAAACATATCACACGTTTCATCATAGTGCTTTTACCAATGCATAAAATGCATGGAGAAGTTATTTCGAATGACTGGTCCTCAGTGTTGTGAGAACGATGACTGGTTAAAATTTTTGGTGGTTTCTTGTTCAGTCCGTAGGCCTACAGCATGTGGCAAACCGGTGAGCATGTGGCTCTATTAGTATAGGAGATACCTGAAAACATATCACACTTTTCATCATAGTGCTTTTACCAATGCATAAAATGCATGGAGAAGTCATTTTGAATGACTGGTCCTCAGTGTTGTGAGAACGATGACTGGTTAAATTTTTGGTGGTTTCTTGTTCAGTCCATAGGCCTACAGCATGTGGCAAACCGGTGAGCATGTGGCTCTATTAGTATAGGAGATACCTGAAAACATATCACACTTTTCATCATAGTGCTTTTACCAATGCATAAAATGCATGGAGTAGTCATTTCGAATGACTGGTCCTCAGTGTTGTGAGAACGATGACTGGTTAAAATTTTTGGCGGTTTCTTGTTCAGTCCATAGGCCTACAGCATGTGGCAAACCGGTGAGCATGTGGCTCTATTAGTATAGGAGATACCTGAAAACATATCACACTTTTCATCATAGTGCTTTTACCAATGCATAAAATGCATGGAGAAGTCATTTCGAATGACTGGTCCTCAGTGTTGTGAGAACGATGACTGGTTAAAATTTTTGGTGGTTTCTTGTTCAGTCCATAGGCCTACAGCATGTGGCAAACCGGTGAGCATGTGGCTCTATTAGTATAGGAGATACCTGAAAACATATCACACTTTTCATCATAGTGCTTTTACCAATGCATAAAATGCATGGAGAAGTCATTTCGAATGACTGGTCCTCAGTGTTGTGAGAACGATGACTGGTTAAAATTTTTGGTGGTTTCTTGTTCAGTCCATAGGCCTACAGCATGTGGCAAACCGGTGAGCATGTGGCTCTATTAGTATAGGAGATACCTGAAAACATATCACATTTTTCATCATAGTGCTTTTACCAATGCATAAAATGCATGGAGAAGTCATTTCGAATGACTGGTCCTCAGTGTTGTGAGAACGATGACTGGTTAAAATTTTTGGTGGTTTCTTGTTCAGTCTATAGGCCTACAGCATGTGGCAAACCGGTGAGCATGTGGCTCTATTAGTATAGGAGATACCTGAAAACATATCACACTTTTCATCATAGTGCTTTTACCAATGCATAAAATGCATGGAGAAGTCATTTCGAATGACTGGTCCTCAGTGTTGTGAGAACAATGACTGGTTAAAATTTTTGGTGGTTTCTTGTTCAGTCCGTAGGCCTACAGCATGTGGCAAACCGGTGAGCATGTGGCTCTATTAGTATAGGAGATACCTGAAAACATATCACACTTTTCATCATAGTGCTTTTACCAATGCATAAAATGCATGGAGAAGTCATTTTGAATGACTGGTCCTCAGTGTTGTGAGAACGATGACTGGTTAAATTTTTGGTGGTTTCTTGTTCAGTCCATAGGCCTACAGCATGTGGCAAACCGGTGAGCATGTGGCTCTGTTAGTATAGGAGATACCTGAAAACATATCACACTTTTCATCATAGTGCTTTTACCAATGCATAAAATGCATGGAGAAGTCATTTCGAATGACTGGTCCTCAGTGTTGTGAGAACGATGACTGGTTAAAATTTTTGGTGGTTTCTTGTTCAGTCCATAGGCCTACAGCATGTGGCAAACCGGTGAGCATGTGGCTCTATTAGTATAGGAGATACCTGAAAACATATCACACTTTTCATCATAGTGCTTTTACCAATGCATAAAATGCATGGAGAAGTCATTTCGAATGACTGGTCCTCAGTGTTGTGAGAACGATGACTGGTTAAAATTTTTGGTGGTTTCTTGTTCAGTCCATAGGCCTACAGCATGTGGCAAACCGGTGAGCATGTGGCTCTATTAGTATAGGAGATACCTGAAAACATATCACACTTTTCATCATAGTGCTTTTATCAATGCATAAAATGCATGGAGAAGTCATTTCGAATGACTGGTCCTCAGTGTTGTGAGAACGATGACTGGTTAAAATTTTTGGTGGTTTCTTGTTCAGTCTATAGGCCTACAGCATGTGGCAAACCGGTGAGCATGTGGCTCTATTAGTATAGGAGATACCTGAAAACATATCACACTTTTCATCATAGTGCTTTTACTAATGCATAAAATGCATGGAGAAGTCATTTCGAATGACTGGTCCTCAGTGTTGTGAGAACGATGACTGGTTAAAATTTTTGGTGGTTTCTTGTTCAGTCCGTAGGCCTACAGCATGTGGCAAACCGGTGAGCATGTGGCTCTATTAGTATAGGAGATACCTGAAAACATATCACACTTTTCATCATAGTGCTTTTACCAATGCATAAAATGCATGGAGAAGTCATTTCGAATGACTGGTCCTCAGTGTTGTGAGAACGATGACTGGTTAAAATTTTTGGTGGTTTCTTGTTCAGTCCATAGGCCTACAGCATGTGGCAAACCGGTGAGCATGTGGCTCTATTAGTATAGGAGATACCTGAAAACATATCACACGTTTCATCATAGTGCTTTTACCAATGCATAAAATGCATGGAGAAGTCATTTCGAATGACTGGTCCTCAGTGTTGTGAGAACGATGACTGGTTAAAATTTTTGGTGGTTTCTTGTTCAGTCCATAGGCCTACAGCATGTGGCAAACCGGTGAGCATGTGGCTCTATTAGTATAGGAGATACCTGAAAACATATCACACTTTTCATCATAGTGCTTTTACCAATGCATAAAATGCATGGAGAAGTCATTTCGAATGACTGGTCCTCAGTGTTGTGAGAACGATGACTGGTTAAAATTTTTGGTGGTTTCTTGTTCAGTCCATAGGCCTACAGCATGTGGCAAACCGGTGAGCATGTGGCTCTATTAGTATAGGAGATACCTGAAAACATATCACACTTTTCATCATAGTGCTTTTACCAATGCATAAAATGCATGGAGAAGTCATTTCGAATGACTGGTCCTCAGTGTTGTGAGAACGATGACTGGTTAAAATTTTTGGTGGTTTCTTGTTCAGTCCATAGGCCTACAGCATGTGGCAAACCGGTGAGCATGTGGCTCTATTAGTATAGGAGATACCTGAAAACATATCACACGTTTCATCATAGTGCTTTTACCAATGCATAAAATGCATGGAGAAGTCATTTCGAATGACTGGTCCTCAGTGTTGTGAGAACGATGACTGGTTAAAATTTTTGGTGGTTTCTTGTTCAGTCCATAGGCCTACAGCATGTGGCAAACCGGTGAGCATGTGGCTCTATTAGTATAGGAGATACCTGAAAACATATCACACTTTTCATCATAGTGCTTTTACCAATGCATAAAATGCATGGAGAAGTCATTTCGAATGACTGGTCCTCAGTGTTGTGAGAACGATGACTGGTTAAAATTTTTGGTGGTTTCTTGTTCAGTCCATAGGCCTACAGCATGTGGCAAACCGGTGAGCATGTGGCTCTATTAGTATAGGAGATACCTGAAAACATATCACACTTTTCATCATAGTGCTTTTACCAATGCATAAAATGCATGGAGAAGTCATTTCGAATGACTGGTCCTCAGTGTTGTGAGAACGATGACTGGTTAAAATTTTTGGTGGTTTCTTGTTCAGTCCATAGGCCTACAGCATGTGGCAAACCGGTGAGCATGTGGCTCTATTAGTATAGGAGATACCTGAAAACATATCACACTTTTCATCATAGTGCTTTTACCAATGCATAAAATGCATGGAGAAGTCATTTCGAATGACTGGTCCTCAGTGTCGTCAGAACGATGACTGGTTAAAATTTTTGGTGGTTTCTTGTTCAGTCCATAGGCCTACAGCATGTGGCAAACCGGTGAGCATGTGGCTCTATTAGTATAGGAGATACCTGAAAACATATCACACTTTTCATCATAGTGCTTTTACCAATGCATAAAATGCATGGAGAAGTCATTTCAAATGACTGGTCCTCAGTGTTGTGAGAACGATGACTGGTTAAAATTTTTGGTGGTTTCTTGTTCAGTCCATAGGCCTACAGCATGTGGCAAACCGGTGAGCATGTGGCTCTATTAGTATAGGAGATACCTGAAAACATATCACACTTTTCATCATAGTGCTTTTACCAATGCATAAAATGCATGGAGAAGTCATTTCGAATGACTGGTCCTCAGTGTTGTGAGAACGATGACTGGTTAAAATTTTTGGTGGTTTCTTGTTCAGTCCATAGGCCTACAGCATGTGGCAAACCGGTGAGCATGTGGCTCTATTAGTATAGGAGATACCTGAAAACATATCACACTTTTCATCATAGTGCTTTTATCAATGCATAAAATGCATGGAGAAGTCATTTCGAATGACTGGTCCTCAGTGTTGTGAGAACGATGACTGGTTAAAATTTTTGGTGGTTTCTTGTTCAGTCTATAGGCCTACAGCATGTGGCAAACCGGTGAGCATGTGGCTCTATTAGTATAGGAGATACCTGAAAACATATCACACTTTTCATCATAGTGCTTTTACTAATGCATAAAATGCATGGAGAAGTCATTTCGAATGACTGGTCCTCAGTGTTGTGAGAACGATGACTGGTTAAAATTTTTGGTGGTTTCTTTTTCAGTCCGTAGGCCTACAGCATGTGGCAAACCGGTGAGCATGTGGCTCTATTAGTATAGGAGATACCTGAAAACATATCACACTTTTCATCATAGTGCTTTTACCAATGCATAAAATGCATGGAGAAGTCATTTCGAATGACTGGTCCTCAGTGTTGTGAGAACGATGACTGGTTAAAATTTTTGGTGGTTTCTTGTTCAGTCCATAGGCCTACAGCATGTGGCAAACCGGTGAGCATGTGGCTCTATTAGTATAGGAGATACCTGAAAACATATCACACGTTTCATCATAGTGCTTTTACCAATGCATAAAATGCATGGAGAAGTCATTTCGAATGACTGGTCCTCAGTGTTGTGAGAACGATGACTGGTTAAAATTTTTGGTGGTTTCTTGTTCAGTCCATAGGCCTACAGCATGTGGCAAACCGGTGAGCATGTGGCTCTATTAGTATAGGAGATACCTGAAAACATATCACACTTTTCATCATAGTGCTTTTACCAATGCATAAAATGCATGGAGAAGTCATTTCGAATGACTGGTCCTCAGTGTTGTGAGAACGATGACTGGTTAAAATTTTTGGTGGTTTCTTGTTCAGTCCATAGGCCTACAGCATGTGGCAAACCGGTGAGCATGTGGCTCTATTAGTATAGGAGATACCTGAAAACATATCACACTTTTCATCATAGTGCTTTTACCAATGCATAAAATGCATGGAGAAGTCATTTCGAATGACTGGTCCTCAGTGTTGTGAGAACGATGACTGGTTAAAATTTTTGGTGGTTTCTTGTTCAGTCCATAGGCCTACAGCATGTGGCAAACCGGTGAGCATGTGGCTCTATTAGTATAGGAGATACCTGAAAACATATCACACTTTTCATCATAGTGCTTTTACCAATGCATAAAATGCATGGAGAAGTCATTTCGAATGACTGGTCCTCAGTGTTGTGAGAACGATGACTGGTTAAAATTTTTGGTGGTTTCTTGTTCAGTCCATAGGCCTACAGCATGTGGCAAACCGGTGAGCATGTGGCTCTATTAGTATAGGAGATACCTGAAAACATATCACACTTTTCATCATAGTGCTTTTACCAATGCATAAAATGCATGGAGAAGTCATTTCGAATGACTGGTCCTCAGTGTTGTGAGAACGATGACTGGTTAAAATTTTTGGTGGTTTCTTGTTCAGTCCATAGGCCTACAGCATGTGGCAAACCGGTGAGCATGTGGCTCTATTAGTATAGGAGATACCTGAAAACATATCACACTTTTCATCATAGTGCTTTTACCAATGCATAAAATGCATGGAGAAGTCATTTCGAATGACTGGTCCTCAGTGTTGTGAGAACGATGACTGGTTAAAATTTTTGGTGGTTTCTTGTTCAGTCCATAGGCCTACAGCATGTGGCAAACCGGTGAGCATGTGGCTCTATTAGTATAGGAGATACCTGAAAACATATCACACTTTTCATCATAGTGCTTTTACCAATGCATAAAATGCATGGAGAAGTCATTTCGAATGACTGGTCCTCAGTGTCGTCAGAACGATGACTGGTTAAAATTTTTGGTGGTTTCTTGTTCAGTCCATAGGCCTACAGCATGTGGCAAACCGGTGAGCATGTGGCTCTATTAGTATAGGAGATACCTGAAAACATATCACACTTTTCATCATAGTGCTTTTACCAATGCATAAAATGCATGGAGAAGTCATTTCAAATGACTGGTCCTCAGTGTTGTGAGAACGATGACTGGTTAAAATTTTTGGTGGTTTCTTGTTCAGTCCATAGGCCTACAGCATGTGGCAAACCGGTGAGCATGTGGCTCTATTAGTATAGGAGATACCTGAAAACATATCACACTTTTCATCATAGTGCTTTTACCAATGCATAAAATGCATGGAGAAGTCATTTCGAATGACTGGTCCTCAGTGTCGTCAGAACGATGACTGGTTAAAATTTTTGGTGGTTTCTTGTTCAGTCCATAGGCCTACAGCATGTGGCAAACCGGTGAGCATGTGGCTCTATTAGTATAGGAGATACCTGAAAACATATCACACTTTTCATCATAGTGCTTTTACCAATGCATAAAATGCATGGAGAAGTCATTTCAAATGACTGGTCCTCAGTGTTGTGAGAACGATGACTGGTTAAAATTTTTGGTGGTTTCTTGTTCAGTCCATAGGCCTACAGCATGTGGAAAACCGGTGAGCATGTGGCTCTATTAGTATAGGAGATACCTGAAAACATATCACACTTTTCATCATAGTGCTTTTACCAATGCATAAAATGCATGGAGAAGTCATTTCGAATGACTGGTCCTCAGTGTTGTGAGAACGATGACTGGTTAAAATTTTTGGTGGTTTCTTGTTCAGTCCATAGGCCTACAGCATGTGGCAAACCGGTGAGCATGTGGCTCTTTTAGTATAGGAGATACCTGAAAACATATCACACTTTTCATCATAGTGCTTTTACCAATGCATAAAATGCATGGAGAAGTCATTTCGAATGACTGGTCCTCAGTGTTGTGAGAACGATGACTGGTTAAAATTTTTGGTGGTTTCTTGTTCAGTCCATAGGCCTACAGCATGTGGCAAACCGGTGAGCATGTGGCTCTATTAGTATAGGAGATACCTGAAAACATATCACACTTTTCATCATAGTGCTTTTACCAATGCATAAAATGCATGGAGAAGTCATTTCGAATGACTGGTCCTCAGTGTTGTGAGAACGATGACTGGTTAAAATTTTTGGTGGTTTCTTGTTCAGTCCATAGGCCTACAGCATGTGGCAAACCGGTGAGCATGTGGCTCTTTTAGTATAGGAGATACCTGAAAACATATCACACTTTTCATCATAGTGCTTTTACCAATGCATAAAATGCATGGAGAAGTCATTTCGAATGACTGGTCCTCAGTGTTGTGAGAACGATGACTGGTTAAAATTTTTGGTGGTTTCTTGTTCAGTCCATAGGCCTACAGCATGTGGCAAACCGGTGAGCATGTGGCTCTATTAGTATAGGAGATACCTGAAAACATATCACACTTTTCATCATAGTGCTTTTACCAATGCATAAAATGCATGGAGAAGTCATTTCGAATGACTGGTCCTCAGTGTTGTGAGAACGATGACTGGTTAAAATTTTTGGTGGTTTCTTGTTCAGTCCATAGGCCTACAGCATGTGGCAAACCGGTGAGCATGTGGCTCTATTAGTATAGGAGATACCTGAAAACATATCACACTTTTCATCATAGTGCTTTTACCAATGCATAAAATGCATGGAGAAGTCATTTCGAATGACTGGTCCTCAGTGTTGTGAGAACGATGACTGGTTAACATTTTTGGTGGTTTCTTGTTCAGTCCATAGGCCTACAGCATGTGGCAAACCGGTGAGCATGTGGCTCTATTAGTATAGGAGATACCTGAAAACATATCACACTTTTCATCATAGTGCTTTTACCAATGCATAAAATGCATGGAGAAGTCATTTCGAATGACTGGTCCTCAGTGTTGTGAGAACGATGACTGGTTAAAATTTTTGATGGTTTCTTGTTCAGTCCATAGGCCTACAGCATGTGGCAAACCGGTGAGCATGTGGCTCTATTAGTATAGGAGATACCTGAAAACATATCACACTTTTCATCATAGTGCTTTTACCAATGCATAAAATGCATGGAGAAGTCATTTCGAATGACTGGTCCTCAGTGTTGTGAGAACGATGACTGGTTAACATTTTTGGTGGTTTCTTGTTCAGTCCATAGGCCTACAGCATGTGGCAAACCGGTGAGCATGTGGCTCTATTAGTATAGGAGATACCTGAAAACATATCACACTTTTCATCACAGTGCTTTTACCAATGCATAAAATGCATGGAGAAGTCATTTCGAATGACTGGTCCTCAGTGTTGTGAGAACGATGACTGGTTAAAATGTTTGGTGGTTTCTTGTTCAGTCCATAGGCCTACAGCATGTGGCAAACCGGTGAGCATGTGGCTTTATTCGTATAGGAGATACCTGAAAACATATCACACGTTTCATCATAGTGCTTTTACCAATGCATAAAATGCATGGAGAAGTCATTTCGAATGACTGGTCCTCAGTGTTGTGAGAACAATGACTGGTTAAAATTTTTGGTGGTTTCTTGTTCAGTCCATAGGCCTACAGCATGTGGCAAACCGGTGAGCATGTGGCTCTATTAGTATAGGAGATACCTGAAAACATATCACACTTTTCATCATAGTGCTTTTACCAATGCATAAAATGCATGGAGAAGTCATTTCGAATGACTGGTCCTCAGTGTTGTGAGAACAATGACTGGTTAAAATTTTTGGTGGTTTCTTGTTCAGTCCATAGGCCTACAGCATGTGGCAAACCGGTGAGCATGTGGCTCTATTAGTATAGGAGATACCTGAAAACATATCACACTTTTCATCATAGTGCTTTTACCAATGCATAAAATGCATGGAGAAGTCATTTCGAATGACTGGTCCTCAGTGTTGTGAGAACGATGACTGGTTAACATTTTTGGTGGTTTCTTGTTCAGTCCATAGGCCTACAGCATGTGGCAAACCGGTGAGCATGTGGCTCTATTAGTATAGGAGATACCTGAAAACATATCACACTTTTCATCACAGTGCTTTTACTAATGCATAAAATGCATGGAGAAGTCATTTCGAATGACTGGTCCTCAGTGTTGTGAGAACGATGACTGGTTAAAATTTTTGTTGGTTTCTTGTTCAGTCCATAGGCCTACAGCATGTGGCAAACCGGTGAGCATGTGGCTCTATTCGTATAGGAGATACCTGAAAACATATCACACGTTTCATCATAGTGCTTTTATCAATGCATAAAATGCATGGAGAAGTTATTTCGAATGACTGGTCCTCAGTGTTGTGAGAACGATGACTGGTTAAAATTTTTGGTGGTTTCTTGTTCAGTCCGTAGGCCTACAGCATGTGGCAAACCGGTGAGCATGTGGCTCTATTAGTATAGGAGATACCTGAAAACATATCACACTTTTCATCATAGTGCTTTTACCAATGCATAAAATGCATGGAGAAGTCATTTTGAATGACTGGTCCTCAGTGTTGTGAGAACGATGACTGGTTAAATTTTTGGTGGTTTCTTGTTCAGTCCATAGGCCTACAGCATGTGGCAAACCGGTGAGCATGTGGCTCTATTAGTATAGGAGATACCTGAAAACATATCACACTTTTCATCATAGTGCTTTTACCAATGCATAAAATGCATGGAGAAGTCATTTCGAATGACTGGTCCTCAGTGTTGTGAGAACGATGACTGGTTAAAATTTTTGGCGGTTTCTTGTTCAGTCCATAGGCCTACAGCATGTGGCAAACCGGTGAGCATGTGGCTCTATTAGTATAGGAGATACCTGAAAACATATCACACTTTTCATCATAGTGCTTTTACCAATGCATAAAATGCATGGAGAAGTCATTTCGAATGACTGGTCCTCAGTGTTGTGAGAATGATGACTGGTTAAAATTTTTGGTGGTTTCTTGTTCAGTCCATAGGCCTACAGCATGTGGCAAACCGGTGAGCATGTGGCTCTATTAGTATAGAAGATACCTGAAAACATATCACACTTTTCATCATAGTGCTTTTACCAATGCATAAAATGCATGGAGAAGTCATTTCGAATGACTGGTCCTCAGTGTTGTGAGAACGATGACTGGTTAAAATTTTTGGTGGTTTCTTGTTCAGTCCATAGGCCTACAGCATGTGGCAAACCGGTGAGCATGTGGCTCTATTAGTATAGGAGATACCTGAAAACATATCACACTTTTCATCATAGTGCTTTTACCAATGCATAAAATGCATGGAGAAGTCATTTCGAATGACTGGTCCTCAGTGTTGTGAGAACGATGACTGGTTAAAATTTTTGGTGGTTTCTTGTTCAGTCTATAGGCCTACAGCATGTGGCAAACCGGTGAGCATGTGGCTCTATTAGTATAGGAGATACCTGAAAACATATCACACTTTTCATCATAGTGCTTTTACCAATGCATAAAATGCATGGAGAAGTCATTTCGAATGACTGGTCCTCAGTGTTGTGAGAACAATGACTGGTTAAAATTTTTGGTGGTTTCTTGTTCAGTCCGTAGGCCTACAGCATGTGGCAAACCGGTGAGCATGTGGCTCTATTAGTATAGGAGATACCTGAAAACATATCACACTTTTCATCATAGTGCTTTTACCAATGCATAAAATGCATGGAGAAGTCATTTCGAATGACTGGTCCTCAGTGTTGTGAGAACGATGACTGGTTAAAATTTTTGGCGGTTTCTTGTTCAGTCCATAGGCCTACAGCATGTGGCAAACCGGTGAGCATGTGGCTCTATTAGTATAGGAGATACCTGAAAACATATCACACTTTTCATCATAGTGCTTTTACCAATGCATAAAATGCATGGAGAAGTCATTTCGAATGACTGGTCCTCAGTGTTGTGAGAACGATGACTGGTTAAAATTTTTGGTGGTTTCTTGTTCAGTCCATAGGCCTACAGCATGTGGCAAACCGGTGAGCATGTGGCTCTATTAGTATAGGAGATACCTGAAAACATATCACACTTTTCATCATAGTGCTTTTACCAATGCATAAAATGCATGGAGAAGTCATTTCGAATGACTGGTCCTCAGTGTTGTGAGAACGATGACTGGTTAAAATTTTTGGTGGTTTCTTGTTCAGTCCATAGGCCTACAGCATGTGGCAAACCGGTGAGCATGTGGCTCTATTAGTATAGGAGATACCTGAAAACATATCACACTTTTCATCATAGTGCTTTTACCAATGCATAAAATGCATGGAGAAGTCATTTCGAATGACTGGTCCTCAGTGTTGTGAGAACGATGACTGGTTAAAATTTTTGGTGGTTTCTTGTTCAGTCTATAGGCCTACAGCATGTGGCAAACCGGTGAGCATGTGGCTCTATTAGTATAGGAGATACCTGAAAACATATCACACTTTTCATCATAGTGCTTTTACCAATGCATAAAATGCATGGAGAAGTCATTTCGAATGACTGGTCCTCAGTGTTGTGAGAACGATGACTGGTTAAAATTTTTGGTGGTTTCTTGTTCAGTCCGTAGGCCTACAGCATGTGGCAAACCGGTGAGCATGTGGCTCTATTAGTATAGGAGATACCTGAAAACATATCACACTTTTCATCATAGTGCTTTTACCAATGCATAAAATGCATGGAGAAGTCATTTCGAATGACTGGTCCTCAGTGTTGTGAGAACGATGACTGGTTAAAATTTTTGGTGGTTTCTTGTTCAGTCCATAGGCCTACAGCATGTGGCAAACCGGTGAGCATGTGGCTCTATTAGTATAGGAGATACCTGAAAACATATCACACGTTTCATCATAGTGCTTTTACCAATGCATAAAATGCATGGAGAAGTCATTTCGAATGACTGGTCCTCAGTGTTGTGAGAACGATGACTGGTTAAAATTTTTGGTGGTTTCTTGTTCAGTCCATAGGCCTACAGCATGTGGCAAACCGGTGAGCATGTGGCTCTATTAGTATAGGAGATACCTGAAAACATATCACACTTTTCATCATAGTGCTTTTACCAATGCATAAAATGCATGGAGAAGTCATTTCGAATGACTGGTTCACAGTGTTGTGAGAACGATGACTGGTTAAAATTTTTGGTGGTTTCTTGTTCAGTCCATAGGCCTACAGCATGTGGCAAACCGGTGAGCATGTGGCTCTATTAGTATAGGAGATACCTGAAAACATATCACACTTTTCATCATAGTGCTTTTACCAATGCATAAAATGCATGGAGAAGTCATTTCGAATGACTGGTCCTCAGTGTTGTGAGAACGATGACTGGTTAAAATTTTTGGTGGCTTCTTGTTCAGTCCATAGGCCTACAGCATGTGGCAAACCGGTCAGCATGTGGGTCTATTAGTATAGGAGATACCTGAAAACATACCACAATTTTCATCACAGTGCTTTTACCAATGCATAAAATGCATGGAGAAGTCATTTCGAATGACTGGTCCTCAGTGTTGTGAGAACGATGACTGGTTAAAATTTTTGGTGGTTTCTTGTTCAGTCCATAGGCCTACAGCATGTGGCAAACCGGTGAGCATGTGGCTCTATTAGTATAGGAGATACCTGAAAACATATCACACTTTTCATCATAGTGCTTTTACCAATGCATAAAATGCATGGAGAAGTCATTTCGAATGACTGGTCCTCAGTGTTGTGAGAACGATGACTGGTTAAAATTTTTGGTGGTTTCTTGTTCAGTCCATAGGCCTACAGCATGTGGCAAACCGTTGAGCATGTGGCTCTATTAGTATAGGAGATACCTGAAAACATATCACACTTTTCATCATAGTGCTTTTACCAATGCATAAAATGCATGGAGAAGTCATTTCGAATGACTGGTCCTCAGTGTTGTGAGAACGATGACTGGTTAAAATTTTTGGTGGTTTCTTGTTCAGTCCATAGGCCTACAGCATGTGGCAAACCGGTGAGCATGTGGCTCTATTAGTATAGGAGATACCTGAAAACATATCACACGTTTCATCATAGTGCTTTTACCAATGCATAAAATGCATGGAGAAGTCATTTCGAATGACTGGTCCTCAGTGTTGTGAGAACGATGACTGGTTAAAAATTTTGGTGGTTTCTTGTTCAGTCCATAGGCCTACAGCATGTGGCAAACCGGTGAGCATGTGGCTCTATTAGTATAGGAGATACCTGAAAACATATCACACTTTTCATCATAGTGCTTTTACCAATGCATAAAATGCATGGAGAAGTCATTTCGAATGACTGGTCCTCAGTGTTGTGAGAACGATGACTGGTTAAAATTTTTGGTGGTTTCTTGTTCAGTCCATAGGCCTACAGCATGTGGCAAACCGGTGAGCATGTGGCTCTATTAGTATAGGAGATACCTGAAAACATATCACACTTTTCATCATAGTGCTTTTACCAATGCATAAAATGCATGGAGAAGTCATTTCGAATGACTGGTCCTCAGTGTTGTGAGAACGATGACTGGTTAAAATTTTTGGTGGTTTCTTGTTCAGTCCATAGGCCTACAGCATGTGGCAAACCGGTGAGCATGTGGCTCTATTAGTATAGGAGATACCTGAAAACATATCACACGTTTCATCATAGTGCTTTTACCAATGCATAAAATGCATGGAGAAGTCATTTCGAATGACTGGTCCTCAGTCTTGTGAGAACGATGACTGGTTAAAATTTTTGGTGGTTTCTTGTTCAGTCCATAGGCCTACAGCATGTGGCAAACCGGTGAGCATGTGGCTCCATTAGTATAGGAGATACCTGAAAACATATCACACTTTTCATCATAGTGCTTTTACCAATGCATAAAATGCATGGAGAAGTCATTTCGAATGACTGGTCCTCAGTGTTGTGAGAACGATGACTGGTTAAAATTTTTGGTGGTTTCTTGTTCAGTCCATAGGCCTACAGCATGTGGCAAACCGGTGAGCATGTGGCTCTATTAGTATAGGAGATACCTGAAAACATATCACACTTTTCATCATAGTGCTTTTACCAATGCATAAAATGCATGGAGAAGTCATTTCGAATGACTGGTCCTCAGTGTTGTGAGAACGATGACTGGTTAAAATTTTTGGTGGTTTCTTGTTCAGTCCATAGGCCTACAGCATGTGGCAAACCGTTGAGCATGTGGCTCTATTAGTATAGGAGATACCTGAAAACATATCACACTTTTCATCATAGTGCTTTTACCAATGCATAAAATGCATGGAGAAGTCATTTCGAATGACTGGTCCTCAGTGTTGTGAGAACGATGACTGGTTAACATTTTTGGTGGTTTCTTGTTCAGTCCATAGGCCTACAGCATGTGGCAAACCGGTCAGCATGTGGCTCTATTAGTATAGGAGATACCTGAAAACATACCACACTTTTCATCACACTGCTTTTACTAATGCATAAAATGCATGGAGAAGTCATTTCGAATGACTGGTCCTCAGTGTTGTGAGAACGATGACTGGTTAAAATTTTTGGTGGTTTCTTGTTCAGTCCATAGGCCTACAGCATGTGGCAAACCGGTGAGCATGTGGCTCTATTAGTATAGGAGATACCTGAAAACATATCACACTTTTCATCATAGTGCTTTTACCAATGCATAAAATGCATGGAGAAGTCATTTCGAATGACTGGTCCTCAGTGTTGTGAGAACGATGACTGGTTAAAATTTTTGGTGGTTTCTTGTTCAGTCCATAGGCCTACAGCATGTGGCAAACCATTGAGCATGTGGCTCTATTAGTATAGGAGATACCTGAAAACATATCACACTTTTCATCATAGTGCTTTTACCAATGCATAAAATGCATGGAGAAGTCATTTCGAATGACTGGTCCTCAGTGTTGTGAGAACGATGACTGGTTAAAATTTTTGGTGGTTTCTTGTTCAGTCCATAGGCCTACAGCATGTGGCAAACCGGTGAGCATGTGGCTCTATTAGTATAGGAGATACCTGAAAACATATCACACGTTTCATCATAGTGCTTTTACCAATGCATAAAATGCATGGAGAAGTCATTTCGAATGACTGGTCCTCAGTGTTGTGAGAACGATGACTGGTTAAAAATTTTGGTGGTTTCTTGTTCAGTCCATAGGCCTACAGCATGTGGCAAACCGGTGAGCATGTGGCTCTATTAGTATAGGAGATACCTGAAAACATATCACACTTTTCATCATAGTGCTTTTACCAATGCATAAAATGCATGGAGAAGTCATTTCGAATGACTGGTCCTCAGTGTTGTGAGAACGATGACTGGTTAAAATTTTTGGTGGTTTCTTGTTCAGTCCATAGGCCTACAGCATGTGGCAAACCGGTGAGCATGTGGCTCTATTAGTATAGGAGATACCTGAAAACATATCACACTTTTCATCATAGTGCTTTTACCAATGCATAAAATGCATGGAGAAGTCATTTCGAATGACTGGTCCTCAGTGTTGTGAGAACGATGACTGGTTAAAATTTTTGGTGGTTTCTTGTTCAGTCCATAGGCCTACAGCATGTGGCAAACCGGTGAGCATGTGGCTCTATTAGTATAGGAGATACCTGAAAACATATCACACGTTTCATCATAGTGCTTTTACCAATGCATAAAATGCATGGAGAAGTCATTTCGAATGACTGGTCCTCAGTGTTGTGAGAACGATGACTGGTTAAAATTTTTGGTGGTTTCTTGTTCAGTCCATAGGCCTACAGCATGTGGCAAACCGGTGAGCATGTGGCTCTATTAGTATAGGAGATACCTGAAAACATATCACACTTTTCATCATAGTGCTTTTACCAATGCATAAAATGCATGGAGAAGTCATTTCGAATGACTGGTCCTCAGTGTTGTGAGAACGATGACTGGTTAAAATTTTTGGTGGTTTCTTGTTCAGTCCATAGGCCTACAGCATGTGGCAAACCGGTGAGCATGTGGCTCTATTAGTATAGGAGATACCTGAAAACATATCACACTTTTCATCATAGTGCTTTTACCAATGCATAAAATGCATGGAGAAGTCATTTCGAATGACTGGTCCTCAGTGTTGTGAGAACGATGACTGGTTAAAATTTTTGGTGGTTTCTTGTTCAGTCCATAGGCCTACACCATATGACAAACCGGTGAGCATGTGGCTCTATTAGTATAGGAGATACCTGAAAACATATCACACTTTTCATCATAGTGCTTTTACCAATGCATAAAATGCATGGAGAAGTCATTTCGAATGACTGGTCCTCAGTGTTGTGAGAACGATGACTGGTTAAAATTTTTGGTGGTTTCTTGTTCAGTCCATAGGCCTACAGCATGTGGCAAACCGGTGAGCATGTGGCTCTATTAGTATAGGAGATACCTGAAAACATATCACACTTTTCATCATAGTGCTTTTACCAATGCATAAAATGCATGGAGAAGTCATTTCGAATGACTGGTCCTCAGTGTTGTGAGAACGATGACTGGTTAAAATTTTTGGTGGTTTCTTGTTCAGTCCATAGGCCTACAGCATGTGGCAAACCGGTGAGCATGTGGCTCTATTAGTATAGGAGATACCTGAAAACATATCACACTTTTCATCATAGTGCTTTTACCAATGCATAAAATGCATGGAGAAGTCATTTCGAATGACTGGTCCTCAGTGTTGTGAGAACGATGACTGGTTAAAATTTTTGGTGGTTTCTTGTTCAGTCCATAGGCCTACAGCATGTGGCAAACCGGTGAGCATGTGGCTCTATTAGTATAGGAGATACCTGAAAACATATCACACTTTTCATCATAGTGCTTTCACCAATGCATAAAATGCATGGAGAAGTCATTTCGAATGACTGGTCCTCAGTGTTGTGAGAACGATGACTGGTTAAAATTTTTGGTGGTTTCTTGTTCAGTCCATAGGCCTACAGCATGTGGCAAACCGTTGAGCATGTGGCTCTATTAGTATAGGAGATACCTGAAAACATATCACACTTTTCATCATAGTGCTTTTACCAATGCATAAAATGCATGGAGAAGTCATTTCGAATGACTGGTCCTCAGTGTTGTGAGAACGATGACTGGTTAAAATTTTTGGTGGTTTCTTGTTCAGTCCATAGGCCTACAGCATGTGGCAAACCGGTGAGCATGTGGCTCTATTAGTATTGGAGATACCTGAAAACATATCACACGTTTCATCATAGTGCTTTTACCAATGCATAAAATGCATGGAGAAGTCATTTCGAATGACTGGTCCTCAGTGTTGTGAGAACGATGACTGGTTAAAAATTTTGGTGGTTTCTTGTTCAGTCCATAGGCCTACAGCATGTGGCAAACCGGTGAGCATGTGGCTCTATTAGTATAGGAGATACCTGAAAACATATCACACTTTTCATCATAGTGCTTTTACCAATGCATAAAATGCATGGAGAAGTCATTTCGAATGACTGGTCCTCAGTGTTGTGAGAACGATGACTGGTTAAAATTTTTGGTGGTTTCTTGTTCAGTCCATAGGCCTACAGCATGTGGCAAACCGGTGAGCATGTGGCTCTATTAGTATAGGAGATACCTGAAAACATATCACACTTTTCATCATAGTGCTTTTACCAATGCATAAAATGCATGGAGAAGTCATTTCGAATGACTGGTCCTCAGTGTTGTGAGAACGATGACTGGTTAAAATTTTTGGTGGTTTCTTGTTCAGTCCATAGGCCTACAGCATGTGGCAAACCGGTGAGCATGTGGCTCTATTAGTATAGGAGATACCTGAAAACATATCACACGTTTCATCATAGTGCTTTTACCAATGCATAAAATGCATGGAGAAGTCATTTCGAATGACTGGTCCTCAGTCTTGTGAGAACGATGACTGGATAAAATTTTTGGTGGTTTCTTGTTCAGTCCATAGGCCTACAGCATGTGGCAAACCGGTGAGCATGTGGCTCCATTAGTATAGGAGATACCTGAAAACATATCACACTTTTCATCATAGTGCTTTTACCAATGCATAAAATGCATGGAGAAGTCATTTCGAATGACTGGTCCTCAGTGTTGTGAGAACGATGACTGGTCAAAATTTTTGGTGGTTTCTTGTTCAGTCCATAGGCCTACAGCATGTGGCAAACCGGTGAGCATGTGGCTCTATTAGTATAGGAGATACCTGAAAACATATCACACTTTTCATCATAGTGCTTTTACCAATGCATAAAATGCATGGAGAAGTCATTTCGAATGACTGGTCCTCAGTGTTGTGAGAACGATGACTGGTTAAAATTTTTGGTGGTTTCTTGTTCAGTCCATAGGCCTACAGCATGTGGCAAACCGTTGAGCATGTGGCTCTATTAGTATAGGAGATACCTGAAAACATATCACACTTTTCATCATAGTGCTTTTACCAATGCATAAAATGCATGGAGAAGTCATTTCGAATGACTGGTCCTCAGTGTTGTGAGAACGATGACTGGTTAACATTTTTGGTGGTTTCTTGTTCAGTCCATAGGCCTACAGCATGTGGCAAACCGGTCAGCATGTGGCTCTATTAGTATAGGAGATACCTGAAAACATACCACACTTTTCATCACACTGCTTTTACTAATGCATAAAATGCATGGAGAAGTCATTTCGAATGACTGGTCCTCAGTGTTGTGAGAACGATGACTGGTTAAAATTTTTGGTGGTTTCTTGTTCAGTCCATAGGCCTACAGCATGTGGCAAACCGGTGAGCATGTGGCTCTATTAGTATAGGAGATACCTGAAAACATATCACACTTTTCATCATAGTGCTTTTACCAATGCATAAAATGCATGGAGAAGTCATTTCGAATGACTGGTCCTCAGTGTTGTGAGAACGATGACTGGTTAAAATTTTTGGTGGTTTCTTGTTCAGTCCATAGGCCTACAGCATGTGGCAAACCGTTGAGCATGTGGCTCTATTAGTATAGGAGATACCTGAAAACATATCACACTTTTCATCATAGTGCTTTTACCAATGCATAAAATGCATGGAGAAGTCATTTCGAATGACTGGTCCTCAGTGTTGTGAGAACGATGACTGGTTAAAATTTTTGGTGGTTTCTTGTTCAGTCCATAGGCCTACAGCATGTGGCAAACCGGTGAGCATGTGGCTCTATTAGTATAGGAGATACCTGAAAACATATCACACGTTTCATCATAGTGCTTTTACCAATGCATAAAATGCATGGAGAAGTCATTTCGAATGACTGGTCCTCAGTGTTGTGAGAACGATGACTGGTTAAAAATTTTGGTGGTTTCTTGTTCAGTCCATAGGCCTACAGCATGTGGCAAACCGGTGAGCATGTGGCTCTATTAGTATAGGAGATACCTGAAAACATATCACACTTTTCATCATAGTGCTTTTACCAATGCATAAAATGCATGGAGAAGTCATTTCGAATGACTGGTCCTCAGTGTTGTGAGAACGATGACTGGTTAAAATTTTTGGTGGTTTCTTGTTCAGTCCATAGGCCTACAGCATGTGGCAAACCGGTGAGCATGTGGCTCTATTAGTATAGGAGATACCTGAAAACATATCACACTTTTCATCATAGTGCTTTTACCAATGCATAAAATGCATGGAGAAGTCATTTCGAATGACTGGTCCTCAGTGTTGTGAGAACGATGACTGGTTAAAATTTTTGGTGGTTTCTTGTTCAGTCCATAGGCCTACAGCATGTGGCAAACCGGTGAGCATGTGGCTCTATTAGTATAGGAGATACCTGAAAACATATCACACGTTTCATCATAGTGCTTTTACCAATGCATAAAATGCATGGAGAAGTCATTTCGAATGACTGGTCCTCAGTGTTGTGAGAACGATGACTGGTTAAAATTTTTGGTGGTTTCTTGTTCAGTCCATAGGCCTACAGCATGTGGCAAACCGGTGAGCATGTGGCTCTATTAGTATAGGAGATACCTGAAAACATATCACACTTTTCATCATAGTGCTTTTACCAATGCATAAAATGCATGGAGAAGTCATTTCGAATGACTGGTCCTCAGTGTTGTGAGAACGATGACTGGTTAAAATTTTTGGTGGTTTCTTGTTCAGTCCATAGGCCTACACCATATGACAAACCGGTGAGCATGTGGCTCTATTAGTATAGGAGATACCTGAAAACATATCACACTTTTCATCATAGTGCTTTTACCAATGCATAAAATGCATGGAGAAGTCATTTCGAATGACTGGTCCTCAGTGTTGTGAGAACGATGACTGGTTAAAATTTTTGGTGGTTTCTTGTTCAGTCCATAGGCCTACAGCATGTGGCAAACCGGTGAGCATGTGGCTCTATTAGTATAGGAGATACCTGAAAACATATCACACTTTTCATCATAGTGCTTTTACCAATGCATAAAATGCATGGAGAAGTCATTTCGAATGACTGGTCCTCAGTGTTGTGAGAACGATGACTGGTTAAAATTTTTGGTGGTTTCTTGTTCAGTCCATAGGCCTACAGCATGTTGCAAACCGGTGAGCATGTGGCTCTATTAGTATAGGAGATACCTGAAAACATATCACACTTTTCATCATAGTGCTTTTACCAATGCATAAAATGCATGGAGAAGTCATTTCGAATGACTGGTCCTCAGTGTTGTGAGAACGATGACTGGTTAAAATTTTTGGTGGTTTCTTGTTCAGTCCATAGGCCTACAGCATGTGGCAAACCGGTGAGCATGTGGCTCTATTAGTATAGGAGATACCTGAAAACATATCACACTTTTCATCATAGTGCTTTCACCAATGCATAAAATGCATGGAGAAGTCATTTCGAATGACTGGTCCTCAGTGTCGTCAGAACGATGACTGGTTAAAATTTTTGGTGGTTTCTTGTTCAGTCCATAGGCCTACAGCATGTGGCAAACCGGTGAGCATGTGGCTCTATTAGTATAGGAGATACCTGAAAACATATCACACTTTTCATCATAGTGCTTTTACCAATGCATAAAATGCATGGAGAAGTCATTTCAAATGACTGGTCCTCAGTGTTGTGAGAACGATGACTGGTTAAAATTTTTGGTGGTTTCTTGTTCAGTCCATAGGCCTACAGCATGTGGCAAACCGGTGAGCATGTGGCTCTATTAGTATAGGAGATACCTGAAAACATATCACACTTTTCATCATAGTGCTTTTACCAATGCATAAAATGCATGGAGAAGTCATTTCGAATGACTGGTCCTCAGTGTCGTCAGAACGATGACTGGTTAAAATTTTGGGTGGTTTCTTGTTCAGTCCATAGGCCTACAGCATGTGGCAAACCGGTGAGCATGTGGCTCTATTAGTATAGGAGATACCTGAAAACATATCACACTTTTCATCATAGTGCTTTTACCAATGCATAAAATGCATGGAGAAGTCATTTCAAATGACTGGTCCTCAGTGTTGTGAGAACGATGACTGGTTAAAATTTTTGGTGGTTTCTTGTTCAGTCCATAGGCCTACAGCATGTGGAAAACCGGTGAGCATGTGGCTCTATTAGTATAGGAGATACCTGAAAACATATCACACTTTTCATCATAGTGCTTTTACCAATGCATAAAATGCATGGAGAAGTCATTTCGAATGACTGGTCCTCAGTGTTGTGAGAACGATGACTGGTTAAAATTTTTGGTGGTTTCTTGTTCAGTCCATAGGCCTACAGCATGTGGCAAACCGGTGAGCATGTGGCTCTATTAGTATAGGAGATACCTGAAAACATATCACACTTTTCATCATAGTGCTTTTACCAATGCATAAAATGCATGGAGAAGTCATTTCGAATGACTGGTCCTCAGTGTTGTGAGAACGATGACTGGTTAAAATTTTTGGTGGTTTCTTGTTCAGTCCATAGGCCTACAGCATGTGGCAAACCGGTGAGCATGTGGCTCTATTAGTATAGGAGATACCTGAAAACATATCACACTTTTCATCATAGTGCTTTTACCAATGCATAAAATGCATGGAGAAGTCATTTCGAATGACTGGTCCTCAGTGTTGTGAGAACGATGACTGGTTAAAATTTTTGGTGGTTTCTTGTTCAGTCCATAGGCCTACAGCATGTGGCAAACCGGTGAGCATGTGGCTCTTTTAGTATAGGAGATACCTGAAAACATATCACACTTTTCATCATAGTGCTTTTACCAATGCATAAAATGCATGGAGAAGTCATTTCGAACGACTGGTCCTCAGTGTTGTGAGAACGATGACTGGTTAAAATTTTTGGTGGTTTCTTGTTCAGTCCATAGGCCTACAGCATGTGGCAAACCGGTGAGCATGTGGCTCTATTAGTATAGGAGATACCTGAAAACATATCACACTTTTCATCATAGTGCTTTTACCAATGCATAAAATGCATGGAGAAGTCATTTCGAATGACTGGTCCTCAGTGTTGTGAGAACGATGACTGGTTAAAATTTTTGGTGGTTTCTTGTTCAGTCCATAGGCCTACAGCATGTGGCAAACCGGTGAGCATGTGGCTCTATTAGTATAGGAGATACCTGAAAACATATCACACTTTTCATCATAGTGCTTTTACCAATGCATAAAATGCATGGAGAAGTCATTTCGAATGACTGGTCCTCAGTGTTGTGAGAACGATGACTGGTTAAAATTTTTGGTGGTTTCTTGTTCAGTCCATAGGCCTACAGCATGTGGCAAACCGGTGAGCATGTGGCTCTATTAGTATAGGAGATACCTGAAAACATATCACACTTTTCATCATAGTGCTTTTACCAATGCATAAAATGCATGGAGAAGTCATTTCGAATGACTGGTCCTCAGTGTTGTGAGAACGATGACTGGTTAAAATTTTTGGTGGTTTCTTGTTCAGTCCATAGGCCTACAGCATGTGTCAAACCGGTGAGCATGTGGCTCTATTAGTATAGGAGATACCTGAAAACATATCACACTTTTCATCATAGTGCTTTTACCAATGCATAAAATGCATGGAGAAGTCATTTCGAATGACTGGTCCTCAGTGTTGTGAGAACGATGACTGGTTAAAATTTTTGGTGGTTTCTTGTTCAGTCCATAGGCCTACAGCATGTGGCAAACCGGTGAGCATGTGGCTCTATTAGTATAGGAGATACCTGAAAACATATCACACTTTTCATCATAGTGCTTTTACCAATGCATAAAATGCATGGAGAAGTCATTTCGAATGACTGGTCCTCAGTGTTGTGAGAACGATGACTGGTTAAAATTTTTGGTGGTTTCTTGTTCAGTCCATAGGCCTACAGCATGTGGCAAACCGGTGAGCATGTGGCTCTATTAGTATAGGAGATACCTGAAAACAAATCACACTTTTCATCATAGTGCTTTTACCAATGCATAAAATGCATGGAGAAGTCATTTCGAATGACTGGTCCTCAGTGTTGTGAGAACGATGACTGGTTAACATTTTTGGTGGTTTCTTGTTCAGTCCATAGGCCTACAGCATGTGGCAAACCGGTGAGCATGTGGCTCTATTAGTATAGGAGATACCTGAAAACATATCACACTTTTCATCATAGTGCTTTTACCAATGCATAAAATGCATGGAGAAGTCATTTCGAATGACTGGTCCTCAGTGTTGTGAGAACGATGACTGGTTAAAATTTTTGGTGGTTTCTTGTTCAGTCCATAGGCCTACAGCATGTGGCAAACCGGTGAGCATGTGGCTCTATTAGTATAGGAGATACCTGAAAACATATCACACGTTTCATCATAGTGCTTTTATCAATGCATAAAATGCATGGAGAAGTCATTTCGAATGACTGGTCCTCAGTGTTGTGAGAACGATGACTGGTTAAAATTTTTGGTGGTTTCTTGTTCAGTCCATAGGCCTACAGCATGTGGCATACCGGTGAGCAATGTGGCTCTATTAGTATAGGAGATACCTGAAAACATATCACACTTTTCATCATAGTGCTTTTACCAATGCATAAAATGCATGGAGAAGTCATTTCGAATGACTGGTCCTCAGTATTGTGAGAACGATGACTGGTTAAAATTTTTGGTGGTTTCTTGTTCAGTCCATAGGCCTACAGCATGTGGCAAACCGGTGAGCATGTGGCTCTATTAGTATAGGAGATACCTGAAAACATATCACACTTTTCATCATAGTGCTTTTACCAATGCATAAAATGCATGGAGAAGTCATTTCGAATGACTGGTCCTCAGTGTTGTGAGAACGATGACTGGTTAAAATTTTTGGTGGTTTCTTGTTCAGTCCATAGGCCTACAGCATGTGGCAAACCGGTGAGCATGTGGCTCTATTAGTATAGGAGATACCTGAAAACATATCACACTTTTCATCATAGTGCTTTTACCAATGCATAAAATGCATGGAGAAGTCATTTCGAATGACTGGTCCTCAGTGTTGTGAGAACGATGACTGGTTAAAATTTTTGGTGGTTTCTTGTTCAGTCCATAGGCCTACAGCATGTGGCAAACCGGTGAGCATGTGGCTCTATTAGTATAGGAGATACCTGAAAACATATCACACTTTTCATCATAGTGCTTTTACCAATGCATAAAATGCATGGAGAAGTCATTTCGAATGACTGGTCCTCAGTGTTGTGAGAACGATGACTGGTTAACGTTTTTGGTGGTTTCTTGTTCAGTCCATAGGCCTACAGCATGTGGCAAACCGGTGAGCATGTGGCTCTATTAGTATAGGAGATACCTGAAAACATATCACACTTTTCATCACAGTGCTTTTACCAATGCATAAAATGCATGGAGAAGTCATTTCGAATGACTGGTCCTCAGTGTTGTGAGAACGATGACTGGTTAAAATTTTTGGTGGTTTCTTGTTCAGTCCATAGGCCTACAGCATGTGGCAAACCGGTGAGCATGTGGCTCTATTCGTATAGGAGATACCTGAAAACATATCACACGTTTCATCATAGTGCTTTTACCAATGCATAAAATGCATGGAGAAGTTATTTCGAATGGCTGGTCCTCAGTGTTGTGAGAACGATGACTGGTTAAAATTTTTGGTGGTTTCTTGTTCAGTCCATAGGCCTACAGCATGTGGCAAACCAGTGAGCATGTGGCTCTATTAGTATAGGAGATACCTGAAAACATATCACACTTTTCATCATAGTGCTTTTACCAATGCATAAAATGCATGGAGAAGTCATTTCGAATGACTGGTCCTCAGTGTTGTGAGAACGATGACTGGTTAAATTTTTGTTGGTTTCTTGTTCAGTCCATAGGCCTACAGCATGTGGCAAACCGGTGAGCATGTGGCTCTATTAGTATAGGAGATACCTGAAAACATATCACACTTTTCATCATAGTGCTTTTACCAATGCATAAAATGCATGGAGAAGTCATTTCGAATGACTGGTCCTCAGTGTTGTGAGAACAATGACTGGTTAAAATTTTTGGTGGTTTCTTGTTCAGTCCATAGGCCTACAGCATGTGGCAAACCGGTGAGCATGTGGCTCTATTAGTATAGGAGATACCTGAAAACATATCACACTTTTCATCATAGTGCTTTTACCAATGCATAAAATGCATGGAGAAGTCATTTCGAATGACTGGTCCTCAGTGTTGTGAGAACGATGACTGGTTAACATTTTTGGTGGTTTCTTGTTCAGTCCATAGGCCTACAGCATGTGGCAAACCGGTGAGAATGTGGCTCTATTAGTATAGGAGATACCTGAAAACATATCACACTTTTCATCACAGTGCTTTTACTAATGCATAAAATGCATGGAGAAGTCATTTCGAATGACTGGTCCTCAGTGTTGTGAGAACGATGACTGGTTAAAATTTTTGTTGGTTTCTTGTTCAGTCCATAGGCCTACAGCATGTGGCAAACCGGTGAGCATGTGGCTCTATTCGTATAGGAGATACCTGAAAACATATCACACGTTTCATCATAGTGCTTTTACCAATGCATAAAATGCATGGAAAAGTTATTTCGAATGACTGGTCCTCAGTGTTGTGAGAACGATGACTGGTTAAAATTTTTGGTGGTTTCTTGTTCAGTCCGTAGGCCTACAGCATGTGGCAAACCGGTGAGCATGTGGCTCTATTAGTATAGGAGATACCTGAAAACATATCACACTTTTCATCATAGTGCTTTTACCAATGCATAAAATGCATGGAGAAGTCATTTTGAATGACTGGTCCTCAGTGTTGTGAGAACGATGACTGGTTAAATTTTTGGTGGTTTCTTGTTCAGTCCATAGGCCTACAGCATGTGGCAAACCGGTGAACATGTGGCTCTATTAGTATAGGAGATACCTGAAAACATATCACACTTTTCATCATAGTGCTTTTACCAATGCATAAAATGCATGGAGAAGTCATTTCGAATGACTGGTCCTCAGTGTTGTGAGAACGATGACTGGTTAAAATTTTTGGCGGTTTCTTGTTCAGTCCATAGGCCTACAGCATGTGGCAAACCGGTGAGCATGTGGCTCTATTAGTATAGGAGATACCTGAAAACATATCACACTTTTCATCATAGTGCTTTTACCAATGCATAAAATGCATGGAGAAGTCATTTCGAATGACTGGTCCTCAGTGTTGTGAGAACGATGACTGGTTAAAATTTTTGGTGGTTTCTTGTTCAGTCCATAGGCCTACAGCATGTGGCAAACCGGTGAGCATGTGGCTCTATTAGTATAGGAGATACCTGAAAACATATCACACTTTTCATCATAGTGCTTTTACCAATGCATAAAATGCATGGAGAAGTCATTTCGAATGACTGGTCCTCAGTGTTGTGAGAACGATGACTGGTTAAAATTTTTGGTGGTTTCTTGTTCAGTCCATAGGCCTACAGCATGTGGCAAACCGGTGAGCATGTGGCTCTATTAGTATAGGAGATACCTGAAAACATATCACACTTTTCATCATAGTGCTTTTACCAATGCATAAAATGCATGGAGAAGTCATTTCGAATGACTGGTCCTCAGTGTTGTGAGAACGATGACTGGTTAAAATTTTTGGTGGTTTCTTGTTCAGTCTATAGGCCTACAGCATGTGGCAAACCGGTGAGCATGTGGCTCTATTAGTATAGGAGATACCTGAAAACATATCACACTTTTCATCATAGTGCTTTTACCAATGCATAAAATGCATGGAGAAGTCATTTCGAATGACTGGTCCTCAGTGTTGTGAGAACAATGACTGGTTAAAATTTTTGGTGGTTTCTTGTTCAGTCCGTAGGCCTACAGCATGTGGCAAACCGGTGAGCATGTGGCTCTATTAGTATAGGAGATACCTGAAAACATATCACACTTTTCATCATAGTGCTTTTACCAATGCATAAAATGCATGGAGAAGTCATTTTGAATGACTGGTCCTCAGTGTTGTGAGAACGATGACTGGTTAAATTTTTGGTGGTTTCTTGTTCAGTCCATAGGCCTACAGCATGTGGCAAACCGGTGAGCATGTGGCTCTATTAGTATAGGAGATACCTGAAAACATATCACACTTTTCATCATAGTGCTTTTACCAATGCATAAAATGCATGGAGAAGTCATTTCGAATGACTGGTCCTCAGTGTTGTGAGAACGATGACTGGTTAAAATTTTTGGCGGTTTCTTGTTCAGTCCATAGGCCTACAGCATGTGGCAAACCGGTGAGCATGTGGCTCTATTAGTATAGGAGATACCTGAAAACATATCACACTTTTCATCATAGTGCTTTTACCAATGCATAAAATGCATGGAGAAGTCATTTCGAATGACTGGTCCTCAGTGTTGTGAGAACGATGACTGGTTAAAATTTTTGGTGGTTTCTTGTTCAGTCCATAGGCCTACAGCATGTGGCAAACCGGTGAGCATGTGGCTCTATTAGTATAGGAGATACCTTAAAACATATCACACTTTTCATCATAGTGCTTTTACCAATGCATAAAATGCATGGAGAAGTCATTTCGAATGACTGGTCCTCAGTGTTGTGAGAACGATGACTCGTTAAAATTTTTGGTGGTTTCTTGTTCAGTCCATAGGCCTACAGCATGTGGCAAACCGGTGAGCATGTGGCTCTATTAGTATAGGAGATACCTGAAAACATATCACACTTTTCATCATAGTGCTTTTACCAATGCATAAAATGCATGGAGAAGTCATTTCGAATGACTGGTCCTCAGTGTTGTGAGAACGATGACTGGTTAAAATTTTTGGCGGTTTCTTGTTCAGTCCATAGGCCTACAGCATGTGGCAAACCGGTGAGCATGTGGCTCTATTAGTATAGGAGATACCTGAAAACATATCACACTTTTCATCACAGTGCTTTTACCAATGCATAAAATGCATGGAGAAGTCATTTCGAATGACTGGTCCTCAGTGTTGTGAGAACGATGACTGGTTAAAATTTTTGGTGGTTTCTTGTTCAGTCCATAGGCCTACAGCATGTGGCAAACCGGTGAGCATGTGGCTCTATTCGTATAGGAGATACCTGAAAACATATCACACGTTTCATCATAGTGCTTTTACCAATGCATAAAATGCATGGAGAAGTTATTTCGAATGGCTGGTCCTCAGTGTTGTGAGAACGATGACTGGTTAAAATTTTTGGTGGTTTCTTGTTCAGTCCATAGGCCTACAGCATGTGGCAAACCAGTGAGCATGTGGCTCTATTAGTATAGGAGATACCTGAAAACATATCACACTTTTCATCATAGTGCTTTTACCAATGCATAAAATGCATGGAGAAGTCATTTCGAATGACTGGTCCTCAGTGTTGTGAGAACGATGACTGGTTAAATTTTTGTTGGTTTCTTGTTCAGTCCATAGGCCTACAGCATGTGGCAAACCGGTGAGCATGTGGCTCTATTAGTATAGGAGATACCTGAAAACATATCACACTTTTCATCATAGTGCTTTTACCAATGCATAAAATGCATGGAGAAGTCATTTCGAATGACTGGTCCTCAGTGTTGTGAGAACAATGACTGGTTAAAATTTTTGGTGGTTTCTTGTTCAGTCCATAGGCCTACAGCATGTGGCAAACCGGTGAGCATGTGGCTCTATTAGTATAGGAGATACCTGAAAACATATCACACTTTTCATCATAGTGCTTTTACCAATGCATAAAATGCATGGAGAAGTCATTTCGAATGACTGGTCCTCAGTGTTGTGAGAACGATGACTGGTTAACATTTTTGGTGGTTTCTTGTTCAGTCCATAGGCCTACAGCATGTGGCAAACCGGTGAGCATGTGGCTCTATTAGTATAGGAGATACCTGAAAACATATCACACTTTTCATCACAGTGCTTTTACTAATGCATAAAATGCATGGAGAAGTCATTTCGAATGACTGGTCCTCAGTGTTGTGAGAACGATGACTGGTTAAAATTTTTGTTGGTTTCTTGTTCAGTCCATAGGCCTACAGCATGTGGCAAACCGGTGAGCATGTGGCTCTATTCGTATAGGAGATACCTGAAAACATATCACACGTTTCATCATAGTGCTTTTACCAATGCATAAAATGCATGGAAAAGTTATTTCGAATGACTGGTCCTCAGTGTTGTGAGAACGATGACTGGTTAAAATTTTTGGTGGTTTCTTGTTCAGTCCGTAGGCCTACAGCATGTGGCAAACCGGTGAGCATGTGGCTCTATTAGTATAGGAGATACCTGAAAACATATCACACTTTTCATCATAGTGCTTTTACCAATGCATAAAATGCATGGAGAAGTCATTTTGAATGACTGGTCCTCAGTGTTGTGAGAACGATGACTGGTTAAATTTTTGGTGGTTTCTTGTTCAGTCCATAGGCCTACAGCATGTGGCAAACCGGTGAACATGTGGCTCTATTAGTATAGGAGATACCTGAAAACATATCACACTTTTCATCATAGTGCTTTTACCAATGCATAAAATGCATGGAGAAGTCATTTCGAATGACTGGTCCTCAGTGTTGTGAGAACGATGACTGGTTAAAATTTTTGGCGGTTTCTTGTTCAGTCCATAGGCCTACAGCATGTGGCAAACCGGTGAGCATGTGGCTCTATTAGTATAGGAGATACCTGAAAACATATCACACTTTTCATCATAGTGCTTTTACCAATGCATAAAATGCATGGAGAAGTCATTTCGAATGACTGGTCCTCAGTGTTGTGAGAACGATGACTGGTTAAAATTTTTGGTGGTTTCTTGTTCAGTCCATAGGCCTACAGCATGTGGCAAACCGGTGAGCATGTGGCTCTATTAGTATAGGAGATACCTGAAAACATATCACACTTTTCATCATAGTGCTTTTACCAATGCATAAAATGCATGGAGAAGTCATTTCGAATGACTGGTCCTCAGTGTTGTGAGAACGATGACTGGTTAAAATTTTTGGTGGTTTCTTGTTCAGTCCATAGGCCTACAGCATGTGGCAAACCGGTGAGCATGTGGCTCTATTAGTATAGGAGATACCTGAAAACATATCACACTTTTCATCATAGTGCTTTTACCAATGCATAAAATGCATGGAGAAGTCATTTCGAATGACTGGTCCTCAGTGTTGTGAGAACGATGACTGGTTAAAATTTTTGGTGGTTTCTTGTTCAGTCTATAGGCCTACAGCATGTGGCAAACCGGTGAGCATGTGGCTCTATTAGTATAGGAGATACCTGAAAACATATCACACTTTTCATCATAGTGCTTTTACCAATGCATAAAATGCATGGAGAAGTCATTTCGAATGACTGGTCCTCAGTGTTGTGAGAACAATGACTGGTTAAAATTTTTGGTGGTTTCTTGTTCAGTCCGTAGGCCTACAGCATGTGGCAAACCGGTGAGCATGTGGCTCTATTAGTATAGGAGATACCTGAAAACATATCACACTTTTCATCATAGTGCTTTTACCAATGCATAAAATGCATGGAGAAGTCATTTTGAATGACTGGTCCTCAGTGTTGTGAGAACGATGACTGGTTAAATTTTTGGTGGTTTCTTGTTCAGTCCATAGGCCTACAGCATGTGGCAAACCGGTGAGCATGTGGCTCTATTAGTATAGGAGATACCTGAAAACATATCACACTTTTCATCATAGTGCTTTTACCAATGCATAAAATGCATGGAGAAGTCATTTCGAATGACTGGTCCTCAGTGTTGTGAGAACGATGACTGGTTAAAATTTTTGGCGGTTTCTTGTTCAGTCCATAGGCCTACAGCATGTGGCAAACCGGTGAGCATGTGGCTCTATTAGTATAGGAGATACCTGAAAACATATCACACTTTTCATCATAGTGCTTTTACCAATGCATAAAATGCATGGAGAAGTCATTTCGAATGACTGGTCCTCAGTGTTGTGAGAACGATGACTGGTTAAAATTTTTGGTGGTTTCTTGTTCAGTCCATAGGCCTACAGCATGTGGCAAACCGGTGAGCATGTGGCTCTATTAGTATAGGAGATACCTTAAAACATATCACACTTTTCATCATAGTGCTTTTACCAATGCATAAAATGCATGGAGAAGTCATTTCGAATGACTGGTCCTCAGTGTTGTGAGAACGATGACTCGTTAAAATTTTTGGTGGTTTCTTGTTCAGTCCATAGGCCTACAGCATGTGGCAAACCGGTGAGCATGTGGCTCTATTAGTATAGGAGATACCTGAAAACATATCACACTTTTCATCATAGTGCTTTTACCAATGCATAAAATGCATGGAGAAGTCATTTCGAATGACTGGTCCTCAGTGTTGTGAGAACGATGACTGGTTAAAATTTTTGGTGGTTTCTTGTTCAGTCTATAGGCCTACAGCATGTGGCAAACCGGTGAGCATGTGGCTCTATTAGTATAGGAGATACCTGAAAACATATCACACTTTTCATCATAGTGCTTTTACCAATGCATAAAATGCATGGAGAAGTCATTTCGAATGACTGGTCCTCAGTGTTGTGAGAACGATGACTGGTTAAAATTTTTGGTGGTTTCTTGTTCAGTCCGTAGGCCTACAGCATGTGGCAAACCGGTGAGCATGTGGCTCTATTAGTATAGGAGATACCTGAAAACATATCACACTTTTCATCATAGTGCTTTTACCAATGCATAAAATGCATGGAGAAGTCTTTTTGAATGACTGGTCCTCAGTGTTGTGAGAACGATGACTGGTTAAATTTTTGGTGGTTTCTTGTTCAGTCCATAGGCCTACAGCATGTGGCAAACCGGTGAGCATGTGGCTCTATTAGTATAGGAGATACCTGAAAACATATCACACTTTTCATCATAGTGCTTTTACCAATGCATAAAATGCATGGAGAAGTCATTTCGAATGACTGGTCCTCAGTGTTGTGAGAACGATGACTGGTTAAAATTTTTGGCGGTTTCTTGTTCAGTCCATAGGCCTACAGCATGTGGCAAACCGGTGAGCATGTGGCTCTATTAGTATAGGAGATACCTGAAAACATATCACACTTTTCATCATAGTGCTTTTACCAATGCATAAAATGCATGGAGAAGTCATTTCGAATGACTGGTCCTCAGTGTTGTGAGAACGATGACTGGTTAAAATTTTTGGTGGTTTCTTGTTCAGTCCATAGGCCTACAGCATGTGGCAAACCGGTGAGCATGTGGCTCTATTAGTATAGGAGATACCTGAAAACATATCACACTTTTCATCATAGTGCTTTTACCAATGCATAAAATGCATGGAGAAGTCATTTCGAATGACTGGTCCTCAGTGTTGTGAGAACGATGACTGGTTAAAATTTTTGGTGGTTTCTTGTTCAGTCTATAGGCCTACAGCATGTGGCAAACCGGTGAGCATGTGGCTCTATTAGTATAGGAGATACCTGAAAACATATCACACTTTTCATCATAGTGCTTTTACCAATGCATAAAATGCATGGAGAAGTCATTTCGAATGACTGGTCCTCAGTGTTGTGAGAACGATGACTGGTTAAAATTTTTGGTGGTTTCTTGTTCAGTCCATAGGCCTACAGCATATGGCAAACTGGTGAGCATGTGGAACTATTAGTATAGGAGATACCTGAAAACATATCACACTTTTCATCATAGTGCTTTTACCAATGCATAAAATGCATGGAGAAGTCATTTCGAATGACTGGTCCTCAGTGTTGTGAGAACGATGACTGGTTAAAATTTTTGGTGGTTTCTTGTTCAGTCCATAGGCCTACAGCATGTGGCAAACCGGTGAGCATATGGCTCTATTAGTATAGGAGATACCTGAAAACATATCACACTTTTCATCATAGTGCTTTTACCAATGCATAAAATGCATGGAGAAGTCATTTCGAATGACTGGTCCTCAGTGTTGTGAGAACGATGACTGGTTAAAATTTTTGGTGGTTTCTTGTTCAGTCCATAGGCCAACAGCATGTGGCAAACCGGTGAGCAATGTGGCTCTATTAGTATAGGAGATATCTGAAAACATATCACACTTTTCATCATAGTGCTTTTACCAATGCATAAAATGCATGGAGAAGTCATTTCGAATGACTGGTCCTCAGTGTTGTGAGAACGATGACTGGTTAAAATTTTTGGTGGTTTCTTGTTCAGTCCATAGGCCTATAGCATGTGGCAAACCGGTGAGCATGTGGCTCTATTAGTATAGGAGATACCTGAAAACATATCACACTTTTCATCATAGTGCTTTTACCAATGCATAAAATGCATGGAGAAGTCATTTCGAATGACTGGTCCTCAGTGTTGTGAGAACGATGACTGGTTAAAATTTTTGGTGGTTTCTTGTTCAGTCCATAGGCCTACAGCATGTGTCAAACCGGTGAGCATGTGGCTCTATTAGTATAGTAGATACCTGAAAACATATCACACTTTTCATCATAGTGCTTTTACCAATGCATAAAATGCATGGAGAAGTCATTTCGAATGACTGGTCCTCAGTGTTGTGAGAACGATGACTGGTTAAAATTTTTGGTGGTTTCTTGTTCAGTCCATAGGCCTACAGCATGTGGCAAACCGGTGAGCATGTGGCTCTATTAGCATAGGAGATACCTGAAAACATATCACACTTTTCATCATAGTGCTTTTACCAATGCATAAAATGCATGGAGCAGTCATTTCGAATGACTGGTCCTCAGTGTTGTGAGAACGATGACTGGTTAAAATTTTTGGTGGTTTCTTATTCAGTCCATAGGCCTACAGCATGTGGCAAACCGGTGAGCATGTGGCTCTATTAGTATAGGAGATACCTGAAAACATATCACACTTTTCATCATAGTGCTTTTACCAATGCATAAAATGCATGGAGAAGTCTTTTCGAATGACTGGTCCTCAGTGTTGTCAGAACGATGACTGGTTAACATTTTTGGTGGTTTCTTGTTCAGTCCATAGGCCTACAGCATGTGGCAAACCGGTGAGCATGTGGCTCTATTAGTATAGGAGATACCTGAAAACATATCACACTTTTCATCACAGTGCTTTTACCAATGCATAAAATGCATGGAGAAGTCATTTCGAATGACTGGTCCTCAGTGTTGTGAGAACGATGACTGGTTAAAATTTTTGGTGGTTTCTTGTTCAGTTCATAGGCCTACAGCATGTGGCAAACCGGTGAGCATGTGGCTCTATTAGTATAGGAGATACCTGAAAACATATCACACTTTTCATCATAGTGCTTTTACCAATGCATAAAATGCATGGAGAAGTCATTTCGAATGACTGGTCCTCAGTGTTGTGAGAATGATGACTGGTTAAAATTTTTGGTGGTTTCTTGTTCAGTCCATAGGCCTACAGCATGTGGCAAACCGGTGAGCATGTGGCTCTATTAGTATAGGAGATACCTGAAAACATATCACACTTTTCATCATAGTGCTTTTACCAATGCATAAAATGAATGGAGAAGTCATTTCGAATGACTGGTCCTCAGTGTTGTGAGAACGATGACTGGTTAACATTTTTGGTGGTTTCTTGTTCAGTCCATAGGCCTACAGCATGTGGCAAACCGGTGAGCATGTGGCTCTATTAGTATAGGAGATACCTGAAAACATATCACACTTTTCATCATAGTGCTTTTACCAATGCATAAAATGCATGGAGAAGTCATTTCGAATGACTGGTCCTCAGTGTTGTGAGAACGATGACTGGTTAAAATTTTTGGTGGTTTCTTGTTCAGTCCATAGGCCTACAGCATGTGGCAAACCGGTGAGCATGTGGCTCTATTAGTATAGGAGATACCTGAAAACATATCACACGTTTCATCATAGTGCTTTTACCAATGCATAAAATGCATGGAGAAGTCATTTCGAATGACTGGTCCTCAGTGTTGTGAGAACGATGACTGGTTAAAATTTTTGGTGGTTTCTTGTTCAGTCCATAGGCCTACAGCATGTGGCAAACCGGTGAGCATGTGGCTCTATTAGTATAGGAGATACCTGAAAACATATCACACTTTTCATCATAGTGCTTTTACCAATGCATAAAATGCATGGAGAAGTCATTTCGAATGACTGGTCCTCAGTGTTGTGAGAACGATGACTGGTTAAAATTTTTGGTGGTTTCTTGTTCAGTCCATAGGCCTACAGCATGTGGCAAACCGGTGAGCAATGTGGCTCTATTAGTATAGGAGATACCTGAAAACATATCACACTTTTCATCATAGTGCTTTTACCAATGCATAAAATGCATGGAGAAGTCATTTCGAATGACTGGTCCTCAGTGTTGTGAGAACGATGACTGGTTAAAATTTTTGGTGGTTTCTTGTTCAGTCCATAGGCCTACAGCATGTGGCAAACCGGTGAGCATGTGGCTCTATTAGTATAGGAGATACCTGAAAACATATCACACTTTTCATCATAGTGCTTTTACCAATGCATAAAATGCATGGAGAAGTCATTTCGAATGACTGGTCCTCAGTGTTGTGAGAACGATGACTGGTTAAAATTTTTGGTGGTTTCTTGTTCAGTCCATAGGCCTACAGCATGTGGCAAACCGGTGAGCATGTGGCTCTATTAGTATAGGAGATACCTGAAAACATATCACACTTTTCATCATAGTGCTTTTACCAATGCATAAAATGCATGGAGAAGTCATTTCGAATGACTGGTCCTCAGTGTTGTGAGAACGATGACTGGTTAAAATTTTTGGTGGTTTCTTGTTCAGTCCATAGGCCTACAGCATGTGGCAAACCGGTGAGCAATGTGGCTCTATTAGTATAGGAGATACCTGAAAACATATCACACTTTTCATCATAGTGCTTTTACCAATGCATAAAATGCATGGAGAAGTCATTTCGAATGACTGGTCCTCAGTGTTGTGAGAACGATGACTGGTTAAAATTTTTGGTGGTTTCTTGTTCAGTCCATAGGCCTACAGCATGTGGCAAACCGGTGAGCATGTGGCTCTATTAGTATAGGAGATACCTGAAAACATATCACACTTTTCATCATAGTGTTTTTACCAATGCATAAAATGCATGGAGAAGTCATTTCGAATGACTGGTCCTCAGTGTTGTGAGAACGATGACTGGTTAAAATTTTTGGTGGTTTCTTGTTCAGTCCATAGGCCTACAGCATGTGGCAAACCGGTGAGCATGTGGCTCTATTAGTATAGGAGATACCTGAAAACATATCACACTTTTCATCATAGTGCTTTTACCAATGCATAAAATGCATGGAGAAGTCATTTCGAATGACTGGTCCTCAGCGTTGTGAGAACGATGACTGGTTAAAATTTTTGGTGATTTCTTGTTCAGTCCATAGGCCTACAGCATGTGGCAAACCGGTGAGCATGTGGCTCTATTAGTATAGGAGATACCTGAAAACATATCACACTTTTCATCATAGTGCTTTTACCAATGCATAAAATGCATGGAGAAGTCATTTCGAATGACTGGTCCTCAGTGTTGTGAGAACGATGACTGGTTAACATTTTTGGTGGTTTCTTGTTCAGTCCATAGGCCTACAGCATGTGGCAAACCGGTGAGCATGTGGCTCTATTAGTATAGGAGATACCTGAAAACATATCACACTTTTCATCACAGTGCTTTTACTAATGCATAAAATGCATGGAGAAGTCATTTCGAATGACTGGTCCTCAGTGTTGTGAGAACGATGACTGGTTAAAATTTTTGGTGGTTTCTTGTTCAGTCCATAGGCCTACAGCATGTGGCAAACCGGTGAGCATGTGGCTCTATTAGTATAGGAGATACCTGAAAACATATCACACTTTTCATCATAGTGCTTTTACCAATGCATAAAATGCATGGAGAAGTCATTTCGAATGACTGGTCCTCAGTGTTGTGAGAACGATGACTGGTTAAAATTTTTGGTGGTTTCTTGTTCAGTCCATAGGCCTACAGCATGTGGCAAACCGGTGAGCATGTGGCTCTATTAGTATAGGAGATACCTGAAAACATATCACACTTTTCATCATAGTGCTTTTACCAATGCATAAAATGCATGGAGAAGTCATTTCGAGTGACTGGTCCTCAGTGTTGTGAGAACGATGACTGGTTAAAATTTTTGGTGGTTTCTTGTTCAGTCCATAGGCCTACAGCATGTGGCAAACCGGTGAGCATGTGGCTCTATTAGTATAGGAGATACCTGAAAACATATCACACGTTTCATCATAGTGCTTTTACCAATGCATAAAATGCATGGAGAAGTCATTTCGAATGACTGGTCCTCAGTGTTGTGAGAACGATGACTGGTTAAAATTTTTAGTGGTTTCTTGTTCAGTCCATAGGCCTACAGCATGTGGCAAACCGGTGAGCATGTGGCTCTATTGGTATAGGAGATACCTGAAAACATATCACACTTTTCATCATAGTGCTTTTACCAATGCATAAAATGCATGGAGAAGTCATTTCGAATGACTGGTCCTCAGTGTTGTGAGAACGATGACTGGTTAAAATTTTTGGTGGTTTCTTGTTCAGTCCATAGGCCTACAGCATGTGGCAAACCGGTGAGCATGTGGCTCTATTAGTATAGGAGATACCTGAAAACATATCACACTTTTCATCATAGTGCTTTTACCAATGCATAAAATGCATGGAGAAGTCATTTCGAATGACTGGTCCTCAGTGTTGTGAGAACGATGACTGGTTAAAATTTTTGGTGGTTTCTTGTTCAGTCCATAGGCCTACAGCATGTGGCAAACCGGTGAGCATGTGGCTCTATTAGTATAGGAGATACCTGAAAACATATCACACTTTTCATCATAGTGCTTTTACCAATGCATAAAATGCATGGAGAAGTCATTTCGAATGACTGGTCCTCAGTGTTGTGAGAACGATGACTGGTTAAAATTTTTGGTGGTTTCTTGTTCAGTCCATAGGCCTAGAGCATGTGGCAAACCGGTGAGCATGTGGCTCTATTAGTATAGGAGATACCTGAAAACATATCACACTTTTCATCATAGTGCTTTTACCAATGCATAAAATGCATGGAGAAGTCATTTCGAATGACTGGTCCTCAGTGTTGTGAGAACGATGACTGGTTAAAATTTTTGGTGGTTTCTTGTTCAGTCCATAGGCCTACAGCATGTGGCAAACCGGTGAGCATGTGGCTCTATTAGTATAGGAGATACCTGAAAACATATCACAAGTTTCATCATAGTGCTTTTACCAATGCATAAAATGCATGGAGAAGTCATTTCGAATGACTGGTCCTCAGTGTTGTGAGAACGATGACTGATTAAAATTTTTGGTGGTTTCTTGTTCAGTCCATAGGCCTACAGCATGTGTCAAACCGGTGAGCATGTGGCTCTATTAGTATAGGAGATACCTGAAAACATATCACACTTTTCATCATAGTGCTTTTACCAATGCATAAAATGCATGGAGAAGTCATTTCGAATGACTGGTCCTCAGTGTTGTGAGAACGATGACTGGTTAAAATTTTTGGTGGTTTCTTGTTCAGTCCATAGGCCTACAGCATGTGGCAAACCGGTGAGCATGTGGCTCTATTAGTATAGGAGATACCTGAAAACATATCACACTTTTCATCATAGTGCTTTTACCAATGCATAAAATGCATGGAGCAGTCATTTCGAATGACTGGTCCTCAGTGTTGTGAGAACGATGACTGGTTAAAATTTTTGGTGGTTTCTTGTTCAGTCCATAGGCCTACAGCATGTGGCAAACCGGTGAGCATGTGGCTCTATTAGTATAGGAGATACCTGAAAACATATCACACTTTTCATCATAGTGCTTTTACCAATGCATAAAATGCATGGAGAAGTCTTTTCGAATGACTGGTCCTCAGTGTTGTCAGAACGATGACTGGTTAACATTTTTGGTGGTTTCTTGTTCAGTCCATAGGCCTACAGCATGTGGCAAACCGGTGAGCATGTGGCTCTATTAGTATAGGAGATACCTGAAAACATATCACACTTTTCATCACAGTGCTTTTACCAATGCATAAAATGCATGGAGAAGTCATTTCGAATGACTGGTCCTCAGTGTTGTGAGAACGATGACTGGTTAAAATTTTTGGTGGTTTCTTGTTCAATTCATAGGCCTACAGCATGTGGCAAACCGGTGAGCATGTGGCTCTATTAGTATAGGAGATACCTGAAAACATATCACACTTTTCATCATAGTGCTTTTACCAATGCATAAAATGCATGGAGAAGTCATTTCGAATGACTGGTCCTCAGTGTTGTGAGAATGATGACTGGTTAAAATTTTTGGTGGTTTCTTGTTCAGTCCATAGGCCTACAGCATGTGGCAAACCGGTGAGCATGTGGCTCTATTAGTATAGGAGATACCTGAAAACATATCACACTTTTCATCATAGTGCTTTTACCAATGCATAAAATGAATGGAGAAGTCATTTCGAATGACTGGTCCTCAGTGTTGTGAGAACGATGACTGGTTAACATTTTTGGTGGTTTCTTGTTCAGTCCATAGGCCTACAGCATGTGGCAAACCGGTGAGCATGTGGCTCTATTAGTATAGGAGATACCTGAAAACATATCACACTTTTCATCATAGTGCTTTTACCAATGCATAAAATGCATGGAGAAGTCATTTCGAATGACTGGTCCTCAGTGTTGTGAGAATGATGACTGGTTAAAATTTTTGGTGGTTTCTTGTTCAGTCCATAGGCCTACAGCATGTGGCAAACCGTTGAGCATGTGGCTCTATTAGTATAGGAGATACCTGAAAACATATCACACTTTTCATCATAGTGCTTTTACCAATGCATAAAATGCATGGAGAAGTCATTTCGAATGACTGGTCCTCAGTGTTGTGAGAACGATGACTGGTTAAAATTTTTGGTGGTTTCTTGTTCAGTCCATAGGCCTACAGCATGTGGCAAACCGGTGAGCATGTGGCTCTATTAGTATAGGAGATACCTGAAAACATATCACACTTTTCATCATAGTGCTTTTACCAATGCATAAAATGCATGGAGAAGTCATTTCGAATGACTGGTCCTCAGTGTTGTGAGAACGATGACTGGTTAAAATTTTTGGTGGTTTCTTGTTCAGTCCATAGGCCTACAGCATGTGGCAAACCGGTGAGCAATGTGGCTCTATTAGTATAGGAGATACCTGAAAACATATCACACTTTTCATCATAGTGCTTTTACCAATGCATAAAATGCATGGAGAAGTCATTTCGAATGACTGGTCCTCAGTGTTGTGAGAACGATGACTGGTTAAATTTTTTGGTGGTTTCTTGTTCAGTCCATAGGCCTACAGCATGTGGCAAACCGGTGAGCATGTGGCTCTATTAGTATAGGAGATACCTGAAAACATATCACACTTTTCATCATAGTGCTTTTACCAATGCATAAAATGCATGGAGAAGTCATTTCGAATGACTGGTCCTCAGTGTTGTGAGAACGATGACTGGTTAAAATTTTTGGTGGTTTCTTGTTCAGTCCATAGGCCTACAGCATGTGGCAAACCAGTGAGCATGTGGCTCTATTAGTATAGGAGATACCTGAAAACATATCACACTTTTCATCATAGTGCTTTTACCAATGCATAAAATGCATGGAGAAGTCATTTCGAATGACTGGTCCTCAGTGTTGTGAGAACGATGACTGGTTAACATTTTTGGTGGTTTCTTGTTCAGTCCATAGGCCTACAGCATGTGGCAAACCGGTGAGCATGTGGCTTCATTAGTATAGGAGATACCTGAAAACATATCACACTTTTCATCATAGTGCTTTTACCAATGCATAAAATGCATGGAGAAGTCATTTCGAATGACTGGTCCTCAGTGTTGTGAGAACGATGACTGGTTAAAATTTTTGGTGGTTTCTTGTTCAGTCCATAGGCCTACAGCATGTGGCAAACCGGTGAGCATGTGGCTCTATTCGTATAGGAGATACCTGAAAACATATCACACGTTTCATCATAGTGCTTTTACCAATGCATAAAATGCATGGAGAAGTTATTTCGAATGACTGGTCCTCAGTGTTGTGAGAACGATGACTGGTTAAAATTTTTGGTGGTTTCTTGTTCAGTCCATAGGCCTACAGCATGTGGCAAACCGGTGAGCATGTGGCTCTATTAGTATAGGAGATACCTGAAAACATATCACACTTTTCATCATAGTGCTTTTACCAATGCATAAAATGCATGGAGAAGTCATTTCGAATGACTGGTCCTCAGTGTTGTGAGAACGATGACTGGTTAAATTTTTTGTGGTTTCTTGTTCAGTCCATAGGCCTACAGCATGTGGCAAACCGGTGAGCATGTGGCTCTATTAGTATAGGAGATATCTGAAAACATATCACACTTTTCATCATAGTGCTTTTACCAATGCATAAAATGCATGGAGAAGTCATTTCGAATGACTGGTCCTCAGTGTTGTGAGAACGATGACTGGTTACAATTTTTGGTGGTTTCTTGTTCAGTCCATAGGCCTACAGCATGTGGCAAACCGGTGAGCATGTGGCTCTATTAGTATAGGAGATACCTGAAAACATATCACACTTTTCATCATAGTGCTTTTACCAATGCATAAAATGCATGGAGAAGTCATTTCGAATGACTGGTCCTCAGTGTTGTGAGAACGATGACTGGTTAACATTTTTGGTGGTTTCTTGTTCAGTCCATAGGCCTACAGCATGTGGCAAACCGGTGAGCATGTGGCTCTATTAGTATAGGAGATACCTGAAAACATATCACACTTTTCATCACAGTGCTTTTACTAATGCATAAAATGCATGGAGAAGTCATTTCGAATGACTGGTCCTCAGTGTTGTGAGAACGATGACTGGTTAAAATTTTTGGTGGTTTCTTGTTCAGTCCATAGGCCTACAGCATGTGGCAAACCGGTGAGCATGTGGCTCTATTAGTATAGGAGATACCTGAAAACTTATCACACTTTTCATCATAGTGCTTTTACCAATGCATAAAATGCATGGAGAAGTCATTTCGAATGACTGGTCCTCAGTGTTGTGAGAACGATGACTGGTTAAAATTTTTGGTGGTTTCTTGTTCAGTCCATAGGCCTACAGCATGTGGCAAACCGGTGAGCATGTGGCTCTATTAGTATAGGAGATACCTGAAAACATATCACACTTTTCATCATAGTGCTTTTACCAATGCATAAAATGCATGGAGAAGTCATTTCGAATGACTGGTCCTCAGTGTTGTGAGAACGATGACTGGTTAAAATTTTTGGTGGTTTCTTGTTCAGTCCATAGGCCTACAGCATGTGGCAAACCGGTGAGCATGTGGCTCTATTAGTATAGGAGATACCTGAAAACATATCACACGTTTCATCATAGTGCTTTTACCAATGCATAAAATGCATGGAGAAGTCATTTCGAATGACTGGTCCTCAGTGTTGTGAGAACGATGACTGGTTAAAATTTTTGGTGGTTTCTTGTTCAGTCCATAGGCCTACAGCATGTGGCAAACCGGTGAGCATGTGGCTCTATTAGTATAGGAGATACCTGAAAACATATCACACTTTTCATCATAGTGCTTTAACCAATGCATAAAATGCATGGAGAAGTCATTTCGAATGACTGGTCCTCAGTGTTGTGAGAACGATGACTGGTTAACATTTTTGGTGGTTTCTTGTTCAGTCCATAGGCCTACAGCATGTGGCAAACCGGTGAGCATGTGGCTCTATTAGTATAGGAGATACCTGAAAACATATCACAATTTTCATCATAGTGCTTTTACCAATGCATAAAATGCATGGAGAAGTCATTTCGAATGACTGGTCCTCAGTGTTGTGAGAACGATGACTGGTTAAAATTTTTGGTGGTTTCTTGTTCAGTCCATAGGCCTACAGCATGTGGCAAACCGGTGAGCATGTGGCTCTATTAGTATAGGAGATACCTGAAAACATATCACACGTTTCATCATACTGCTTTTACCAATGCATAAAATGCATGAAGTCATTTCGAATGACTGGTCCTCAGTGTTGTGAGAACGATGACTGGTTAAAATTTTTGGTGGTTTCTTGTTCAGTCCATAGGCCTACAGCATGTGGCAAACCGGTGAGCATGTGGCTCTATTAGTATAGGAGATACCTGAAAACATATCACACTTTTCATCATAGTGCTTTTACCAATGCATAAAATGCATGGAGAAGTCATTTCGAATGACTGGTCCTCAGTGTTGTGAGAACGATGACTGGTTAACATTTTTGGTGGTTTCTTGTTCAGTCCATAGGCCTACAGCATGTGGCAAACCGGTGAGCATGTGGCTCTATTAGTATAGGAGATACCTGAAAACATATCACACTTTTCATCACAGTGCTTTTACCAATGCATAAAATGCATGGAGAAGTCATTTCGAATGACTGGTCCTCAGTGTTGTGAGAACGATGACTGGTTAAAATTTTTGGTGGTTTCTTGTTCAGTCCATAGGCCTACAGCATGTGGCAAACCGGTGAGCATGTGGCTCTATTCGTATAGGAGATACCTGAAAACATATCACACGTTTCATCATAGTGCTTTTACCAATGCATAAAATGCATGGAGAAGTTATTTCGAATGACTGGTGCTCAATGTTGTGAGAACGATGACTGGTTAAAATTTTTGGTGGTTTCTTGTTCAGTCCATAGGCCTACAGCATGTGGCAAACCGGTGAGCATGTGGCTCTATTAGTATAGGAGATACCTGAAAACATATCACACTTTTCATCATAGTGCTTTTACCAATGCATAAAATGCATGGAGAAGTCATTTCGAATGACTGGTCCTCAGTGTTGTGAGAACGATGACTGGTTAAATTTTTTTTGGTTTCTAGTTCAGTCCATAGGCCTACAGCATGTGGCAAACCGGTGAGCATGTGGCTCTATTAGTATAGGAGATACCTGAAAACATATCACACTTTTCATCATAGTGCTTTTACCAATGCATAAAATGCATGGAGAAGTCATTTCGAATGACTGGTCCTCAGTGTTGTGAGAACGATGACTGGTTAAAATTTTTGGTGGTTTCTTGTTCAGTCCATAGGCCTACAGCATGTGGCAAACCGGTGAGCATGTGGCTCTATTAGTATAGGAGATACCTGAAAACATATCACACTTTTCATCATAGTGCTTTTACCAATGCATAAAATGCATGGAGAAGTCATTTCGAATGACTGGTCCTCAGTGTTGTGAGAACGATGACTGGTTAAATTTTTTTGGTTTCTTGTTCAGTCCATAGGCCTACAGCATGTGGCAAACCGGTGAGCATGTGGCTCTATTAGTATAGGAGATACCTGAAAACATATCACACTTTTCATCATAGTGCTTTTACCAATGCATAAAATGCATGGAGAAGTCATTTCGAATGACTGGTCCTCAGTGTTGTGAGAACGATGACTGGTTAAAATTTTTGGTGGTTTCTTGTTCAGTCCATAGGCCTACAGCATGTGGCAAACCGGTGAGCATGTGGCTCTATTAGTATAGGAGATACCTGAAAACATATCACACTTTTCATCACAGTGCTTTTACCAATGCATAAAATGCATGGAGAAGTCATTTCGAATGACTGGTCCTCAGTGTTGTGAGAACGATGACTGGTTAAAATTTTTGGTGGTTTCTTGTTCAGTCCATAGGCCTACAGCATGTGGCAAACCGGTGAGCATGTGGCTCTATTCGTATAGGAGATACCTGAAAACATATCACACGTTTCATCATAGTGCTTTTACCAATGCATAAAATGCATGGAGAAGTTATTTCGAATGACTGGTCCTCAATGTTGTGAGAACGATGACTGGTTAAAATTTTTGGTGGTTTCTTATTCAGTCCATAGGCCTACAGCATGTGGCAAACCGGTGAGCATGTGGCTCTATTAGTATAGGAGATACCTGAAAACATATCACACTTTTAATCATAGTGCTTTTACCAATGCATAAAATGCATGGAGAAGTCATTTCGAATGACTGGTCCTCAGTGTTGTGAGAACGATGACTGGTTAAATTTTTTTTGGTTTCTTGTTCAGTCCATAGGCCTACAGCATGTGGCAAACCGGTGAGCATGTGGCTCTATTAGTATAGGAGATACCTGAAAACATATCACACTTTTCATCATAGTGCTTTTACCAATGCATAAAATGCATGGAGAAGTCATTTCGAATGACTGGACCTCAGTGTTGTGAGAACGATGACTGGTTAAAATTTTTGGTGGTTTCTTGTTCAGTCCATAGGCCTACAGCATGTGGCAAACCGGTGAGCATGTGGCTCTATTAGTATAGGAGATACCTGAAAACATATCACACTTTTCATCATAGTGCTTTTACCAATGCATAAAATGCATGGAGAAGTTATTTCGAATGACTGGTCCTCAGTGTTGTGAGAACGATGACTGGTTAAATTTTTTTTGGTTTGTAGTTCAGTCCATAGGCCTACAGCATGTGGCAAACCGGTGAGCATGTGGCTCTATTAGTATAGGAGATACCTGAAAACATATCACACTTTTCATCATAGTGCTTTTACCAATGCATAAAATGCATGGAGAAGTCATTTCGAATGACTGGTCCACAGTGTTGTGAGAACGATGACTGGTTAAAATTTTTGGTGGTTTCTTGTTCAGTCCATAGGCCTACAGCATGTGGCAAACCGGTGAGCATGTGGCTCTATTAGTATAGGAGATACCTGAAAACATATCACACTTTTCATCATAGTGCTTTTACCAATGCATAAAATGCATGGAGAAGTCATTTCGAATGACTGGTCCTCAGTGTTGTGAGAACGATGACTGGTTAAATTTTTTTTGGTTTCTTGTTCAGTCCATAGGCCTACAGCATGTGGCAAACCGGTGAGCATGTGGCTCTATTAGTATATGAGATACCTGAAAACATATCACACTTTTCATCATAGTGCTTTTACCAATGCATAAAATGCATGGAGAAGTCATTTCGAATGACTGGTCCTCAGTGTTGTGAGAACGATGACTGGTTAAAATTTTTGGTGGTTTCTTGTTCAGTCCATAGGCCTACAGCATGTGGCAAACCGGTGAGCATGTGGCTCTATTAGTATAGGAGATACCTGAAAACATATCACACTTTTCATCATAGTGCTTTTACCAATGCATAAAATGCATGGAGAAGTCATTTCGAATGACTGGTCCTCAGTGTTGTGAGAACGATGACTGGTTAACATTTTTGGTGGTTTCTTGTTCAGTCCATAGGCCTGCAGCATGTGGCAAACCGGTGATTATGTGGCTCTATTAGTATAGGAGATACCTGAAAACATATCACACTTTTCATCACAGTGCTTTTACCAATGCATAAAATGCATGGAGAAGTCATTTCGAATGACTGGTCCTCAGTGTTGTGAGAACGATGACTGGTTAACATTTTTGGTGGTTTCTTGTTCAGTCCATAGGCCTACAGCATGTGGCAAACCGGTGAGCATGTGGCTCTATTAGTATAGGAGATACCTGAAAACATATCACACTTTTCATCACAGTGCTTTTACCAATGCATAAAATGCATGGAGAAGTCATTTCGAATGACTGGTCCTCAGTGTTGTGAGAATGATGACTGGTTAACATTTTTGGTGGTTTCTTGTTCAGTCCATAGGCCTACAGCATGTGGCAAACCGGTGAGCATGTGGCTCTATTAGTATAGGAGATACCTGAAAACATATCACACTTTTCATCACAGTGCTTTTACCAATGCATAAAATGCATGGAGAAGTCATTTCGAATGACTGGTCCTCAGTGTTGTGAGAACGATGACTGGTTAAAATTTTTGGTGGTTTCTTGTTCAGTCCATAGGCCTACAGCATGTGGCAAACCGGTGAGCATGTGGCTCTATTCGTATAGGAGATACCTGAAAACATATCACACGTTTCATCATAGTGCTTTTACCAATGCATAAAATGCATGGAGAAGTTATTTCGAATGACTGGTCCTCAATGTTGTGAGAACGATGACTGGTTAAAATTTTTGGTGGTTTCTTGTTCAGTCCATAGGCCTACAGCATGTGGCAAACCGGTGAGCATGTGGCTCTATTAGTATAGGAGATACCTGAAAACATATCACACTTTTAATCATAGTGCTTTTACCAATGCATAAAATGCATGGAGAAGTCATTTCGAATGACTGGTCCTCAGTGTTGTGAGAACGATGACTGGTTAAATTTTTGGTGGTTTCTTGTTCAGTCCATAGGCCTACAGCATGTGGCAAACCGGTGAGCATGTGGCTCTATTAGTATAGGAGATACCTGAAAACATATCACACTTTTCATCATAGTGCTTTTACCAATGCATAAAATGCATGGAGAAGTCATTTCGAATGACTGGTCCTCAGTGTTGTGAGAACGATGACTGGTTAAAATTTTTGGTGGTTTCTTGTTCAGTCCATAGGCCTACAGCATGTGGCAAACCGGTGAGCATGTGGCTCTATTAGTATAGGAGATACCTGAAAACATATCACACTTTTCATCATAGTGCTTTTACCAATGCATAAAATGCATGGAGAAATCATTTCGAATGACTGGTCCTCAGTGTTGTGAGAACGATGACTGGTTAACATTTTTGGTGGTTTCTTGTTCAGTCCATAGGCCTACAGCATGTGGCAAACCGGTGAGCATGTGGCTCTATTAGTATAGGAGATACCTGAAAACATATCACACTTTTCATCACAGTGCTTTTACCAATGCATAAAATGCATGGAGAAGTCATTTCGAATGACTGGTCCTCAGTGTTGTGAGAACGATGACTGGTTAAAATTTTTGGTGGTTTCTTGTTCAGTCCATAGGCCTACAGCATGTGGCAAACCGGTGAGCATGTGGCTCTATTAGTATAGGAGATACCTGAAAACATATCACACTTTTCATCATAGTGCTTTTACCAATGCATTAAATGCATGGAGAAGTCATTTCGAATGACTGGTCCTCAGTGTTGTGAGAACGATGACTGGTTAAAATTTTTGGTGGTTTCTTGTTCAGTCCATAGGCCTACAGCATGTGGCAAACCGGTGAGCATGTGGCTCTATTAGTATAGGAGATACCTGAAAACATATCACACTTTTCATCATAGTGCTTTTACCAATGTATAAAATGCATGGAGAAGTCATTTCGAATGACTGGTCCTCAGTGTTGTGAGAACGATGACTGGTTAAAATTTTTGGTGGTTTCTTGTTCAGTCCATAGGTCTACAGCATGTGGCAAACCGGTGAGCATGTGGCTCTATTAGTATAGGAGATACCTGAAAACATATCACACGTTTCATCATAGTGCTTTTACCAATGCATAAAATGCATGGAGAAGTCATTTCGAATGACTGGTCCTCAGTGTTGTGAGAACGATGACTGGTTAAAAATTTTGGTGGTTTCTTGTTCAGTCCATAGGCCTACAGCATGTGGCAAACCGGTGAGCATGTGGCTCTATTAGTATAGGAGATACCTGAAAACATATCACACTTTTCATCATAGTGCTTTTACCAATGCATAAAATGCATGGAGAAGTCATTTCGAATGACTGGTCCTCAGTGTTGTGAGAACGATGACTGGCTAAAATTTTTGGTGGTTTCTTGTTCAGTCCATAGGCCTACAGCATGTGGCAAACCGGTGAGCATGTGGCTCTATTAGTATAGGAGATACCTGAAAACATATCACACTTTTCATCATAGTGCTTTTACCAATGCATAAAATGCATGGAGAAGTCATTTCGAATGACTGGTCCTCAGTGTTGTGAGAACGATGACTGGTTAAAATTTTTGGTGGTTTCTTGTTCAGTCCATAGGCCTACAGCATGTGGCAAACCGGTGAGCATGTGGCTCTATTAGTATAGGAGATACCTGAAAACATATCACACTTTTCATCATAGTGCTTTTACCAATGCATAAAATGCATGGAGAAGTCATTTCGAATGACTGGTCCTCAGTGTTGTGAGAACGATGACTGGTTAAAATTTTTGGTGGTTTCTTGTTCAGTCCATAGGCCTACAGCATGTGGCAAACCGGTGAGCATGTGGCTCTATTAGTATAGGAGATACCTGAAAACATATCACACTTTTCATCATAGTGCTTTTACCAATGCATAAAATGCATGGAGAAGTCATTTCGAATGACTGGTCCTCAGTGTTGTGAGAACGATGACTGGTTAAAATTTTTGATGGTTTCTTGTTCAGTCCATAGGCCTACAGCATGTGTCAAACCGGTGAGCATGTGGCTCTATTAGTATAGGAGATACCTGAAAACATATCACACTTTTCATCATAGTGCTTTTACCAATGCATAAAATGCATGGAGAAGTCATTTCGAATGACTGGTCCTCAGTGTTGTGAGAACGATGACTGGTTAAAATTTTTGGTGGTTTCTTGTTCAGTCCATAGGCCTACAGCATGTGGCAAACCGGTGAGCATGTGGCTCTATTAGTATAGGAGATACCTGAAAACATATCACACGTTTCATCATAGTGCTTTTACCAATGCATAAAATGCATGGAGAAGTCATTTCGAATGACTGGTCCTCAGTGTTGTGAGAACGATGACTGGTTAAAATTTTTGGTGGTTTCTTGTTCACTCCATAGGCCTACAGCATGTGGCAAACCGGTGAGCATGTGGCTCTATTAGTATAGGAGATACCTGAAAACATATCACACTTTTCATCATAGTGCTTTTACCAATGCATAAAATGCATGGAGAAGTCATTTCGAATGACTGGTCCTCAGTGTTGTGAGAACGATGACTGGTTAAAATTTTTGGTGGTTTCTTGTTCAGTCCATAGGCCTACAGCATGTGGCAAACCGGTGAGCATGTGGCTCTATTAGTATAGGAGATACCTGAAAACATATCACACTTTTCATCATAGTGCTTTTACCAATGCATAAAATGCATGGAGAAGTCATTTCGAATGACTGGTCCTCAGTGTTGTGAGAACGATGACTGGTTAAAATTTTTGGTGGTTTCTTGTTCAGTCCATAGGCCTACAGCATGTGACAAACCGGTGAGCATGTGGCTCTTATAGTATAGGAGATACCTGAAAACATATCACACTTTTCATCATAGTGCTTTTACCAATGCATAAAATGCATGGAGAAGTCATTTCGAATGACTGGTCCTCAGTGTTGTGAGAACGATGACTGGTTAAAATTTTTGGTGGTTTCTTGTTCAGTCCATAGGCCTACAGCATGTGGCAAACCGGTGAGCATGTGGCTCTATTAGTATAGGAGATACCTGAAAACATATCACACTTTTCATCATAGTGCTTTTACCAATGCATAAAATGCATGGAGAAGTCATTTCGAATGACTGGTCCTCAGTGTTGTGAGAACGATGACTGGTTAAAATTTTTGGTGGTTTCTTGTTCAGTCTATAGGCCTACAGCATGTGGCAAACCGGTGAGCATGTGGCTCTATTAGTATAGGAGATACATGAAAACATATCACACTTTTCATCATAGTGCTTTTACCAATGCATAAAATGCATGGAGAAGTCATTTCGAATGAATGGTCCTCAGTGTTGTGAGAACGATGACTGGTTAAAATTTTTGGAGGTTTCTTGTTCAGTCCATAGGCCTACAGCATGTGGCAAATGACTTCTCCATGCATTTTATGCATTGGTAAAAGCACTATGATGAAAAGTGTGATATGTTTTCAGGTATCTCCTATACTAATACAGCCACATTCTCACCGGTTTGCCACATGCTGTAGGCCTATGGACTGAACAAGAAACCACCAAAAAATTTTAACCAGTCATCGTTCTCACAACACTGAGGACCAGTCATTGGAAATGACTTCTCCATGCATTTTATGCATTGGTAAAAGCACTATGATGAAAAGTGTGATATGTTTTCAGGTATCTCCTATACTAATAGAGACACATGCTCACCGGTTTGCCACATGCTGTAGGCCTATGGACTGAACAAGAAACCACCAAAAATTTTAACCAGTCATCGTTCTCACAACACTGAGGACCAGTCATTCGAAATGACTTCTCCATGCATTTTATGCATTGGTAAAAGCACTATGATGAAAAGTGTGATATGTTTTCAGGTATCTCCTATACTAATAGAGCCACATGCTCACCGGTTTGCCACATGCTGTAGGCCTATGGACTGAACAAGAAACCACCAAAAATTTTAACCAGTCATCGTTCTCACAACACTGAGGACCAGTCATTCGAAATGACTTCTCCATGCATTTTATGCATTGGTAAAAGCACTATGATGAAAAGTGTGATATGTTTTCAGGTATCTCCTATACTAATAGAGCCACATGCTCACCGGTTTGCCACATGCTGTAGGCCTATGGACTGAACAAGAAACCACCAAAAATTTTAACCAGTCATCGTTCTCACAACACTGAGGACCAGTCATTCGAAATGACTTCTCCATGCATTTTATGCATTGGTAAAAGCACTATGATGAAAAGTGTGATATGTTTTCAGGTATCTCCTATACTAATAGAGCCACATGCTCACCGGTTTGCCACATGCTGTAGGCCTATGGACTGAACAAGAAACCACCAAAAATTTTAACCAGTCATCGTTCTCACAACACTGAGGACCAGTCATTCGAAATGACTTCTCCATGCATTTTATGCATTGGTAAAAGCACTATGATGAAAAGTGTGATATGTTTTCAGGTATCTCCTATACTAATAGAGCCACATGCTCACCGGTTTGCCACATGCTGTAGGCCTATGGACTGAACAAGAAACCACCAAAAATTTTAACCAGTCATCGTTCTCACAACACTGAGGACCAGTCATTCGAAATGACTTCTCCATGCATTTTATGCATTGGTAAAAGCACTATAATGAAAAGTGTGATATGTTTTCAGGTATCTCCTATACTAATAGAGCCACATGCTCACCGGTTTGCCACATGCTGTAGGCCTATGGACTGAACAAGAAACCACCAAAAATTTTAACCAGTCATCGTTCTCACAACACTGAAGACCATTCATTCGAAATGACTTCTCCATGCATTTTATGCATTGGTAAAAGCACTATGATGAAAAGTGTGATATGTTTTCAGGTATCTCCTATACTAATAGAGCCACATGCTCACCGGTTTGCCACATGCTGTAGGCCTATGGACTGAACAAGAAACCACCAAAAATTTTAACCAGTCATCGTTCTCACAACACTGAGGACCAGTCATTCGAAATGACTTCTCCATGCATTTTATGCATTGGTAAAAGCACTATGATGAAAAGTGTGATATGTTTTCAGGTATCTCCTATACTAATAGAGACACATGCTCACCGGTTTGACACATGCTGTAGGCCTATGGACTGAACAAGAAACCACCAAAAATTTTAACCAGTCATCGTTCTCACAACACTGAGGACCAGTCATTCGAAATGACTTCTCCATGCATTTTATGCATTGGTAAAAGCACTATGATGAAAAGTGTGATATGTTTTCAGGTATCTCCTATACTAATAGAGCCACATGCTCACCGGTTTGCCACATGCTGTAGGCCTATGGACTGAACAAGGAACCACCAAAAATTTTAGCCAGTCATCGTTCTCACAACACTGAGGACCAGTCATTCGAAATGACTTCTCCATGCATTTTATGCATTGGTAAAAGCACTATGATGAAAAGTGTGATATGTTTTCAGGTATCTCCTATACTAATAGAGCCACATGCTCACCGGTTTGCCACATGCTGTAGGCCTATGGACTGAACAAGAAACCACCAAAATTTTTAACCAGTCATCGTTCTCACAACACTGAGGACCAGTCATTCGAAATGACTTCTCCATGCATTTTATGCATTGGTAAAAGCACTATGATGAAAAGTGTGATATGTTTTCAGGTATCTCCTATACTAATAGAGCCACATGCTCACCGGTTTGCCACATGCTGTAGGCCTATGGACTGAACAAGAAACCACCAAAAATTTTAACCAGTCATCGTTCTCACAACACTGAGGACCAGTCATTCGAAATGACTTCTCCATGCATTTTATGCATTGGTAAAAGCACTATGATGAAAAGTGTGATATGTTTTCAGGTATCTCCTATACTAATAGAGCCACATGCTCACCGGTTTGCCACATGCTGTAGGCCTATGGACTGAACAAGAAACCACCAAAAATTTTAACCAGTCATCGTTCTCACAACACTGAGGACCAGTCATTCGAAATGACTTCTCCATGCATTTTATGCATTGGTAAAAGCACTATGATGAAAAGTGTGATATGTTTTCAGGTATCTCCTATACTAATAGAGCCACATGCTCACCGGTTTGCCACATGCTGTAGGCCTATGGACTGAACAAGAAACCACCAAAAATTTTAACCAGTCATCGTTCTCACAACACTGAGGACCAGTCATTCGAAATGACTTCTCCATGCATTTTATGCATTGGTAAAAGCACTATGATGAAAAGTGTGATATGTTTTCAGGTATCTCCTATACTAATAGAGCCACATGCTCACCGGTTTGCCACATGCTGTAGGCCTATGGACTGAACAAGAAACCACCAAAAATTTTAACCAGTCATCGTTCTCACAACACTGAGGACCAGTCATTCGAAATGACTTCTCCATGCATTTTATGCATTGGTAAAAGCACTATGATGAAAAGTGTGATATGTTTTCAGGTATCTCCTATACTAATAGAGCCACATGCTCACCGGTTTGCCACATGCTGTAGGCCTATGGACTGAACAAGAAACCACCAAAAATTTTAACCAGTCATCGTTCTCACAACACTGAGGACCAGTCATTCGAAATGACTTCTCCATGCATTTTATGCATTGGTAAAAGCACTATGATGAAAAGTAACATAGTAACATAGTAACATAGTTAGTAAGGCCGAAAAAAGACATTTGTCCATCCAGTTCAGCCTATATTCCATCATAATAAATACCCAGATCTACGTCCTTCTACAGAACCTAATAATTGTATGATACAATATTGTTCTGCTCCAGGAAGACATCCAGGCCTCTCTTGAACCCCTCGACTGAGTTCGCCATCACCACCTCCTCAGGCAAGCAATTCCAGATTCTCACTGCCCTAACAGTAAAGAATCCTCTTCTATGTTGGTGGAAAAACCTTCTCTCCTCCAGACGCAAAGAATGCCCCCTTGTGCCCGTCACCTTCCTTGGTATAAACAGATCCTCAGCGAGATATTTGTATTGTCCCCTTATATACTTATACATGGTTATTAGATCGCCCCTCAGTCGTCTTTTTTCTAGACTAAATAATCCTAATTTCGCTAATCTATCTGGGTATTGTAGTTCTCCCATCCCCTTTATTAATTTTGTTGCCCTCCTTTGTACTCTCTCTAGTTCCATTATATCCTTCCTGAGCACCGGTGCCCAAAACTGGACACAGTACTCCATGTGCGGTCTAACTAGGGATTTGTACAGAGGCAGTATAATGCTCTCATCATGTGTATCCAGACCTCTTTTAATGCACCCCATGATCCTGTTTGCCTTGGCAGCTGCTGCCTGGCACTGGCTGCTCCAGGTAAGTTTATCATTAACTAGGATCCCCAAGTCCTTCTCCCTGTCAGATTTACCCAGTGGTTTCCCATTCAGTGTGTAATGGTGATATTGATTCCCTCTTCCCATGTGTATAACCTTACATTTATCATTGTTAAACCTCATCTGCCACCTTTCAGCCCAAGTTTCCAACTTATCCAGATCCATCTGTAGCAGAATACTATCTTCTCTTGTATTAACTGCTTTACATAGTTTTGTATCATCTGCAAATATCGATATTTTACTGTGTAAACCTTCTACCAGATCATTAATGAATATGTTGAAGAGAACAGGTCCCAATACTGACCCCTGCGGTACCCCACTGGTCACAGCGACCCAGTTAGAGACTATACCATTTATAACCACCCTCTGCTTTCTATCACTAAGCCAGTTACTAACCCATTTACACACATTTTCCCCCAGACCAAGCATTCTCATTTTGTGTACCAAACTCTTGTGCGGCACTGTATCAAACGCTTTGGAAAAATCGAGATATACCACGTCCAATGACTCACCGTGGTCCAGTCTATAGCTTACCTCTTCATAAAAACTGATTAGATTGGTTTGACAGGAGCGATTTCTCATAAACCCATGCTGATATGGAGTTAAACAGTTATTCTCATTGATATAATCCAGAATAACATCCCTCAGAAACCCTTCAAATATTTTACCAACAATAGAGGTTAGACTTACTGGCCTATAATTTCCAGGTTCACTTTTAGAGCCCTTTTTGAATATTGGCACCACATTTGCTATGCGCCAGTCCTGCGGAACAGACCCTGTCGCTATAGAGTCACTAAAAATAAGAAATAATGGTTTATCTATTACATTACTTAGTTCTCTTAGTACTCGTGGGTGTATGCCATCCGGACCCGGAGATTTATCTATTTTAATCTTATTTAGCCGGTTTCGCACCTCTTCTTGGGTTAGATTGGTGACCCTTAATATAGGGTTTTCATTGTTTCTTGGGATTTCACCTAGCATTTCATTTTCCACCGTGAATACCGTGGAGAAGAAGGTGTTTAATATGTTAGCTTTTTCCTCGTCATCTACAACCATTCTTTCCTCACTATTTTTTAAGGGGCCTACATTTTCAGTTTTCATTCTTTTACTATTGATATAGTTGAAGAACAGTTTGGGATTAGTTTTACTCTCCTTAGCAATGTGCTTCTCTGTTTCCTTTTTGGCAGCTTTAATTAGTTTTTTAGATAAAGTATTTTTCTCCCTATAGTTTTTTAGAGCTTCAATGGTGCCATCCTGCTTTAGTAGTGCAAATGCTTTCTTTTTACTGTTAATTGCCTGTCTTACTTCTTTGTTTAGCCACATTGGGTTTTTCCTATTTCTAGTCCTTTTATTCCCACAAGGTATAAACCGCTTACACTGCCTATTTAGGATGTTCTTAAACATTTCCCATTTATTATCTGTATTCTCATTTCTGAGGATATTGTCCCAGTCTACCAGATTAAGGGCATCTCTAAGCTGTTCAAACTTTGCCTTCCTAAAGTTCAATGTTTTTGTGACTCCCTGACAAGTCCCCCTAGTGAAAGACAGGTGAAACTGCACAATATTGTGGTCGCTATTTCCTAAATGCCCAACCACCTGCAGATTTGTTATTCTGTCAGGTCTATTAGATAGTATTAGGTCTAAAAGTGCTGCTCCTCTGGTTGGATTCTGCACCAATTGTGAAAGATAATTTTTCTTGGTTATTAGCAGAAACCTGTTGCCTTTATGGGTTTCACAGGTTTCTATGTCCCAGTTAATATCCGGGTAGTTAAAGTCCCCCATAACCAGGACCTCATTATGGGTTGCAGCTTCATCTATCTGCTTTAGAAGTAGACTTTCCATGCTTTCTGTTATATTTGGGGGTTTGTAACAGACCCCAATGAGAATTTTGTTACCATTTTTCCCTCCATGAATTTCAACCCATATGGACTCGACATCCTCATTCCCTTCGCTAATATCCTCCCTTAAAGTGGACTTTAGACAAGACTTTACATAGAGACAAACCCCTCCTCCTCTCCGATTTTTACGATCCTTTCTAAACAGACTGTAACCCTGTAAGTTAACTGCCCAGTCATAGCTTTCATCTAACCATGTCTCGGTTATTCCCACTATGTCAAAGTTACCTGTAGATATTTCTGCTTCTAGTTCTTCCATCTTGTTTGTCAGGCTTCTGGCGTTTGCGAGCATGCAGTTTGGAGGATTTTGTTTTGTTCCAATCTCCTCACTGTGGATTGTTTTAGAAATGTTCTTACCTCCCTTCTGAGTATGTTTTCCTGGGTCGTCTTTGTTCGAGTCTAATGTTTTTCTTCCCGTCCCCTCTTCTTCTAGTTTAAGTGTGATATGTTTTCAGGTATCTCCTATACTAATAGAGCCACATGCTCACCGGTTTGCCACATGCTGTAGGCCTATGGACTGAACAAGAAACCACCAAAAATTTTAACCAGTCATCGTTCTCACAACACTGAGGACCAGTCATTCGAAATGACTTCTCCATGCATTTTATGCATTGGTAAAAGCACTATGATGAAAAGTGTGATATGTTTTCAGGTATCTCCTATACTAATAGAGCCACATGCTCACCGGTTTGCCACATACTGTACGCCTATGGACTGAACAAGAAACCACCAAAAGTTTTAATTAGTCATCGTTCTCACAACACTGAGGACCAGTCATTCAAAATGACTTCTCCATGCATTTTATGCATTGGTAAAAGCACTATGATGAAAAGTGTGATATGTTTTCAGGTATCTCCTATACTAATAGAGCCACATGCTCACCGGTTTGCCACATACTGTACGCCTATGGACTGAACAAGAAACCACCAAAAATTTTAATTAGTCATCGTTCTCACAACACTGAGGACCAGTCATTCAAAATGACTTCTCCATGCATGTTATGCATTGGTAAAAGCACTATGATGAAAAGTGTGATATGTTTTCAGGTATCTCCTATACTAATAGAGCCACATGCTCACCGGTTTGCCACATGCTGTAGGCCTATGGACTGAACAAGAAACCACCAAAAATTTTAACCAGTCATCGTTCTCACAACACTGAGGATCAGTCATTCGAAATGATTTCTCCATGCATTTTATGCATTGGTAAAAGCACTATGATGAAAAGTGTGATATGTTTTCAGGTATCTCCTATACTAATAGAGTCACATGCTCACCGGTTTGCCACATGCTGTAGGCCTATGGACTGAACAAGAAACCACCAAAAGTTTTAACCAGTCATCGTTCTCACAACACTGAGGACCAGTCATTCGAAATGACTTCTCCATGCATTTTATGCATTGGTAAAAGCACTATGATGAAAAGTGTGATATGTTTTCAGGTATCTCCTATACTAATAGAGCCACATGCTCACCGGTGTGCCACATGCTGTAGGCCTATGGACTGAACAAGAAACCACCAAAAATTTTAACCAGTCATCGTTCTCACAACACTGAGGACCAGTCATTCGAAATGACTTCTCCATGCATTTTATGCATTGGTAAAAGCACTATGATGAAAAGTGTGATATGTTTTCAGGTATCTCCTATACTAATAGAGCCACATGCTCAACGGTTTGCCACATGCTGTAGGCCTATGGACTGAACAAGAAACCACCAAAAATTTTAACCAGTCATCGTTCTCACAACACTGAGGACCAGTCATTCGAAATGACTTCTCCATGCATTTTATGCATTGGTAAAAGCACTATGATGAAAAGTGTGATATGTTTTCAGGTATTTCCTATACTAATAGAGCCACATGCTCACCGGTTTGCCACATGCTGTAGGCCTATGTACTGAACAAGAAACCACCAAAAATTTTAACAAGTCATCGTTCTCACAACACTGAGGACCAGTCATTCGAAATGACTTCTCCATGCATTTTATGCATTGGTAAAAGCACTATGATGAAAAGTGTGATATGTTTTCAGGTATCTCCTATACTAATAGAGCCACATGCTCACCGGTTTGCCACATGCTGTAGGCCTAAGGACTGAACAAGAAACCACCAAAAATTTTAACCAGTCATCGTTCCCACAACACTGAGGACCAGTCATTCGAAATGACTTCTCCATGCATTTTATGCATTGGTAAAAGCACTATGATGAAAAGTGTGATATGTTTTCAGGTATCTCCTATACTAATAGAGCCATATGCTCACCGGTTTGCCACATGCTGTAGGCCTATGGACTGAACAAGAAACCACCAAAAATTTTAACCAGTCATCGTTCTCACAACACTGAGGACCAGTCATTCGAAATGACTTCTCCATGCATTTTATGCATTGGTAAAAGCACTATGATGAAAAGTGTGATATGTTTTCAGGTATCTCCTATACTAATAGAGCCACATGCTCACCGGTTTGCCACATGCTGTAGGCCTATGGACTGAACAAGAAACCACCAAAAATTTTAACCAGTCATCGTTCTCACAACACTGAGGACCAGTCATTCGAAATGACTTCTCCATGCATTTTATGCATTGGTAAAAGCACTATGATGAAAAGTGTGATATGTTTTCAGGTATCTCCTATACTAATAGAGCCACATGCTCACCGGTTTGCCACATGCTGTAGGCCTATGGACTGAACAAGAAACCACCAAAAATTTTAACCAGTCATCGTTCTCACAACACTGAGGACCAGTCATTCGAAATGACTTCTCCATGCATTTTATGCATTGGTAAAAGCACTATGATGAAAAGTGTGATATGTTTTCAGGTATCTCCTATACTAATAGAGCCACATGCTTACCGGTTTGCCTCATGCTGTAGGCCTATGGACTGAACAAGAAACCACCAAAAATTTTAACCAGTCATCGTTCTCACAACACTGAGGACCAGTCATTCGAAACGACTTCTCCATGCATTTTATGCATTGGTAAAAGCACTATGATGAAAAGTGTGATATGTTTTCAGGTATCTCCTATACTAATAGAGCCACATGCTCACCGGTTTGCCACATGCTGTAGGCCTATGGACTGAACAAGAAACCACCAAAAATTTTAACCAGTCATCGTTCTCACATCACTGAGGACCAGTCATTCAAAATGACTTCTCCATGCATTTTATGCATTGGTAAAAGCACTATGATGAAAAGTGTGATATGTTTTCAGGTATCTCCTATACTAATAGAGCCACATGCTCACCGGTTTGCCACATGCTGTAGGCCTATGGACTGAACAAGAATCCACCAAAAATTTTAACCAGTCATCGTTCTCACAACACTGAGGACCAGTCATTCGAAAAGACTTCTCCATGCATTTTATGCATTGGTAAAAGCACTATGATGAAAAGTGTGATATGTTTTCAGGTATCTCCTATACTAATAGAGCCACATGCTCACCGGTTTGCCACATGCTGTAGGCCTATGGACTGAACAAGAAACCACCAAAAATTTTAACCAGTCATCGTTCTCACAACACTGAGGACCAGTCATTCGAAATGACTTCTCCATGCATTTTATGCATTGGTAAAAGCACTATGATGAAAAGTGTGATATGTTTTCAGGTATCTCCTATACTAATAGAGCCACATGCTCACCGGTTTGCCACATGCTGTAGGCCTATGGACTGAACAAGAAACCACCAAAAATTTTTACCAGTCATCGTTCTCACAACACTGAGGACCAGTCATTCGAAATGACTTCTCCATGCATTTTATGCATTGGTAAAAGCACTATGATGAAAAGTGTGATATGTTTTCAGGTATCTCCTATACTAATAGAGCCACATGCTCACCGGTTTGCCACATGCTGTAGGCCTATGGACTGAACAAGAAACCACCAAAAATTTTAACCAGTCATCGTTCTCACAACACTGAGGACCAGTCATTCGAAATGACTTCTCCATGCATTTTATGCATTGGTAAAAGCACTATGATGAAAAGTGTGATATGTTTTCAGGTATCTCATATACTAATAGAGCCACATGCTCACCGGTTTGCCACATGCTGTAGGCCTATGGACTGAACAAGAAACCACCAAAAATTTTAACCAGTCATCGTTCTCACAACACTGAGGACCAGTCATTCGAAATGACTTCTCCATGCATTTTATGCATTGGTAAAAGCACTATGATGAAAAGTGTGATATGTTTTCAGGTATCTCCTATACTAATAGAGTCACATGCTCACCGGTTTGCCACATGCTGTAGGCCTATGGACTGAACAAGAAACCACCAAAAATTTTAACCAGTCATCGTTCTCACAACACTGAGGACCAGTCATTCGAAATGACTTCTCCATGCATTTTATGCATTGGTAAAAGCACTATGATGAAAAGTGTGATATGTTTTCAGGTATCTCCTATACTAATAGAGCCACATGCTCACCGGTTTGCCACATGCTGTAGGCCTATGGACTGAACAAGAAACCACCAAAAATTTTAACCAGTCATCGTTCTCACAACACTGAGGACCAGTCATTCGAAATGACTTCTCCATGCATTTTATGCATTGGTAAAAGCACTATGATGAAAAGTGTGATATGTTTTCAGGTATCTCCTATACTAATAGAGCCACATGCTCACCGGTTTGCCACATGCTGTAGGCCTATGGACTGAACAAGAAACCACCAAAAATTTTAACCAGTCATCGTTCTCACAACACTGAGGACCAGTCATTCGAAATGACTTCTCCATGCATTTTATGCATTGGTAAAAGCACTATGATGAAAAGTTTGATATGTTTTCAGGTATCTCCTATACTAATAGAGCCACATGCTCACCGGTTTGCCACATGCTGTAGGCCTATGGACTGAACAAGAAACCACCAAAAATTTTAACCAGTCATCGTTCTCACAACACTGAGGACCAGTCATTCGAAAAGACTTCTCCATGCATTTTATGCATTGTTAAAAGCACTATGATGAAAAGTGTGATATGTTTTCAGGTATCTCCTATACTAATAGAGCCACATGCTCACCGGTTTGCCACATGCTGTAGGCCTATGGACTGAACAAGAAACCACCAAAAATTTTAACCAGTCATCGTTCTCACAACACTGAGGACCAGTCATTCAAAATGACTTCTCCATGCATTTTATGCATTGGTAAAAGCACTATGATGAAAAGTGCGATATGTTTTCAGGTATCTCCTATACTAATAGAGCCACATGCTCACCGGTTTGCCACATGCTGTAGGCCTATGGACTGAACAAGAAACCACCAAAAATTTTAACCAGTCATCGTTCTCACAACACTGAGGACCAGTCATTCGAAATGACTTCTCCATGCATTTTATGCATTGGTAAAAGCACTATGATGAAAAGTGTGATATGTTTTCAGGTATTTCCTATACTAATAGAGCCACATGCTCACCGGTTTGCCACATGCTGTAGGCCTATGGACTGAACAAGAAACCACCAAAAATTTTAACCAGTCATCGTTCTCACAACACTGAGGACCAGTCATTCGAAATGACTTCTCCATGCATTTTATGCATTGGTAAAAGCACTATGATGAAAAGTGTGATATGTTTTCAGGTATCTCCTATACTAATAGAGCCACATGCTCACCGGTTTGCCACATGCTGTAGGCCTATGGACTGAACAAGAAACCACCAAAAATTTTAACCAGTCATCATTCCCACAACACTGAGGACCAGTCATTCGAAATGACTTCTCCATGCATTTTATGCATTGGTAAAAGCACTATGATGAAAAGTGTGATATGTTTTCAGGTATCTCCTATACTAATAGAGCCATATGCTCACCGGTTTGCCACATGCTGTAGGCCTATGGACTGAACAAGAAACCACCAAAAATTTTAACCAGTCATCGTTCTCACAACACTGAGGACCAGTCATTCGAAATGACTTCTCCATGCATTTTATGCATTGGTAAAAGCACTATGATGAAAAGTGTGATATGTTTTCAGGTATCTCCTATACTAATAGAGCCACATGCTCACCGGTTTGCCACATGCTGTAGGCCTATGGACTGAACAAGAAACCACCAAAAATTTTAACCAGTCATCGTTCTCACAACACTGAGGACCAGTCATTCGAAATGACTTCTCCATGCATTTTATGCATTGGTAAAAGCACTATGATGAAAAGTGCGATATGTTTTCAGGTATCTCCTATACTAATAGAGCCACATGCTCACCGGTTTGCCACATGCTGTAGGCCTATGGACTGAACAAGAAACCACCAAAAATTTTAACCAGTCATCGTTCTCACAACACTGAGGACCAGTCATTCGAAATGACTTCTCCATGCATTTTATGCATTGGTAAAAGCACTATGATGAAAAGTGTGATATGTTTTCAGGTATCTCCTATACTAATAGAGCCACATGCTCACCGGTTTGCCACATGCTGTAGGCCTATGGACTGAACAAGAAACCACCAAAAATTTTAACCAGTCATCGTTCTCACAACACTGAGGACCAGTCATTCGAAATGACTTCTCCATGCATTTTATGCATTGGTAAAAGCACTATGATGAAAAGTGTGATATGTTTTCAGGTATCTCCTATACTAATAGAGCCACATGCTCACCGGTTTGCCACATGCTGTAGGCCTATGTACTGAACAAGAAACCACCAAAAATTTTAACAAGTCATCGTTCTCACAACACTGAGGACCAGTCATTCGAAATGACTTCTCCATGCATTTTATGCATTGGTAAAAGCACTATGATGAAAAGTGTGATATGTTTTCAGGTATCTCCTATACTAATAGAGCCACATGCTCACCGGTTTGCCACATGCTGTAGGCCTATGGACTGAACAAGAAACCACCAAAATTTTTAACCAGTCATCGTTCCCACAACACTGAGGACCAGTCATTCGAAATGACTTCTCCATGCATTTTATGCATTGGTAAAAGCACTATGATGAAAAGTGTGATATGTTTTCAGGTATCTCCTATACTAATAGAGCCACATGCTCACCGGTTTGCCACATGCTGTAGGCCTATGGACTGAACAAGAAACCACCAAAAATTTTAACCAGTCATCGTTCTCACAACACTGAGGACCAGTCATTCGAAATGACTTCTCCATGCATTTTATGCATTGGTAAAAGCACTATGATGAAAAGTGTGATATGTTTTCAGGTATCTCCTATACTAATAGAGCCACATGCTCACCGGTTTGCCTCATGCTGTAGGCCTATGGACTGAACAAGAAACCACCAAAAATTTTAACCAGTCATCGTTCTCACAACACTGAGGACCAGTCATTCGAAACGACTTCTCCATGCATTTTATGCATTGGTAAAAGCACTATGATGAAAAGTGTGATATGTTTTCAGGTATCTCCTATACTAATAGAGCCACATGCTCACCGGTTTGCCACATGCTGTAGGCCTATGGACTGAACAAGAAACCACCAAAAATTTTAACCAGTCATCGTTCTCACAACACTGAGGACCAGTCATTCGAAATGACTTCTCCATGCATTTTATGCATTGGTAAAAGCACTATGATGAAAAGTGTGATATGTTTTCAGGTATCTCCTATACTAATAGAGCCACATGCTCACCGGTTTGCCTCATGCTGTAGGCCTATGGACTGAACAAGAAACCACCAAAAATTTTAACCAGTCATCGTTCTCACAACACTGAGGACCAGTCATTCGAAACGACTTCTCCATGCATTTTATGCATTGGTAAAAGCACTATGATGAAAAGTGTGATATGTTTTCAGGTATCTCCTATACTAATAGAGCCACATGCTCACCGGTTTGCCACATGCTGTAGGCCTATGGACTGAACAAGAAACCACCAAAAATTTTAACCAGTCATCGTTCTCACATCACTGAGGACCAGTCATTCAAAATGACTTCTCCATGCATTTTATGCATTGGTAAAAGCACTATGATGAAAAGTGTGATATGTTTTCAGGTATCTCCTATACTAATAGAGCCACATGCTCACCGGTTTGCCACATGCTGTAGGCCTATGGACTGAACAAGAAACCACCAAAAATTTTAACCAGTCATCGTTCTCACAACACTGAGGACCAGTCATTCGAAAAGACTTCTCCATGCATTTTATGCATTGGTAAAAGCACTATGATGAAAAGTGTGATATGTTTTCAGGTATCTCCTATACTAATAGAGCCACATGCTCACCGGTTTGCCACATGCTGTAGGCCTATGGACTGAACAAGAAGCCACCAAAAATTTTAACCAGTCATCGTTCTCACAACACTGAGGACCAGTCATTCGAAATGACTTCTCCATGCATTTTATGCATTGGTAAAAGCACTATGATGAAAAGTGTGATATGTTTTCAGGTATCTCCTATACTAATAGAGCCACATGCTCACCGGTTTGCCACATGCTGTAGGCCTATGGACTGAACAAGAAACCACCAAAAATTTTTACCAGTCATCGTTCTCACAACACTGAGGACCAGTCATTCGAAATGACTTCTCCATGCATTTTATGCATTGGTAAAAGCACTATGATGAAAAGTGTGATATGTTTTCAGGTATCTCCTATACTAATAGAGCCACATGCTCACCGGTTTGCCACATGCTGTAGGCCTATGGACTGAACAAGAAACCACCAAAAATTTTAACCAGTCATCGTTCTCACAACACTGAGGACCAGTCATTCGAAATGACTTCTCCATGCATTTTATGCATTGGTAAAAGCACTATGATGAAAAGTGTGATATGTTTTCAGGTATCTCATATACTAATAGAGCCACATGCTCACCGGTTTGCCACATGCTGTAGGCCTATGGACTGAACAAGAAACCACCAAAAATTTTAACCAGTCATCGTTCTCACAACACTGAGGACCAGTCATTCAAAATGACTTCTCCATGCATTTTATGCATTGGTAAAAGCACTATGATGAAAAGTGTGATATGTTTTCAGGTATCTCCTATACTAATAGAGTCACATGCTCACCGGTTTGCCACATGCTGTAGGCCTATGGACTGAACAAGAAACCACCAAAAATTTTAACCAGTCATCGTTCTCACAACACTGAGGACCAGTCATTCGAAATGACTTCTCCATGCATTTTATGCATTGGTAAAAGCACTATGATGAAAAGTGTGATATGTTTTCAGGTATCTCCTATACTAATAGAGCCACATGCTCACCGGTTTGCCACATGCTGTAGGCCTATGGACTGAACAAGAAACCACCAAAAATTTTAACCAGTCATCGTTCTCACAACACTGAGGACCAGTCATTCGAAATGACTTCTCCATGCATTTTATGCATTGGTAAAAGCACTATGATGAAAAGTGTGATATGTTTTCAGGTATCTCCTATACTAATAGAGCCACATGCTCACCGGTTTGCCACATGCTGTAGGCCTATGGACTGAACAAGAAACCACCAAAAATTTTAACCAGTCATCGTTCTCACAACACTGAGGACCAGTCATTCGAAATGACTTCTCCATGCATTTTATGCATTGGTAAAAGCACTATGATGAAAAGTTTGATATGTTTTCAGGTATCTCCTATACTAATAGAGCCACATGCTCACCGGTTTGCCACATGCTGTAGGCCTATGGACTGAACAAGAAACCACCAAAAATTTTAACCAGTCATCGTTCTCACAACACTGAGGACCAGTCATTCGAAAAGACTTCTCCATGCATTTTATGCATTGTTAAAAGCACTATGATGAAAAGTGTGATATGTTTTCAGGTATCTCCTATACTAATAGAGCCACATGCTCACCGGTTTGCCACATGCTGTAGGCCTATGGACTGAACAAGAAACCACCAAAAATTTTAACCAGTCATCGTTCTCACAACACTGAGGACCAGTCATTCGAAATGACTTCTCCATGCATTTTATGCATTGGTAAAAGCACTATGATGAAAAGTGCGATATGTTTTCAGGTATCTCCTATACTAATAGAGCCACATGCTCACCGGTTTGCCACATGCTGTAGGCCTATGGACTGAACAAGAAACCACCAAAAATTTTAACCAGTCATCGTTCTCACAACACTGAGGACCAGTCATTCGAAATGACTTCTCCATGCATTTTATGCATTGGTAAAAGCACTATGATGAAAAGTGTGATATGTTTTCAGGTATTTCCTATACTAATAGAGCCACATGCTCACCGGTTTGCCACATGCTGTAGGCCTATGGACTGAACAAGAAACCACCAAAAATTTTAACCAGTCATCGTTCTCACAACACTGAGGACCAGTCATTCGAAATGACTTCTCCATGCATTTTATGCATTGGTAAAAGCACTATGATGAAAAGTGTGATATGTTTTCAGGTATCTCCTATACTAATAGAGCCACATGCTCACCGGTTTGCCACATGCTGTAGGCCTATGGACTGAACAAGAAACCACCAAAAATTTTAACCAGTCATCATTCCCACAACACTGAGGACCAGTCATTCGAAATGACTTCTCCATGCATTTTATGCATTGGTAAAAGCACTATGATGAAAAGTGTGATATGTTTTCAGGTATCTCCTATACTAATAGAGCCATATGCTCACCGGTTTGCCACATGCTGTAGGCCTATGGACTGAACAAGAAACCACCAAAAATTTTAACCAGTCATCGTTCTCACAACACTGAGGACCAGTCATTCGAAATGACTTCTCCATGCATTTTATGCATTTGTAAAAGCACTATGATGAAAAGTGTGATATGTTTTCAGGTATCTCCTATACTAATAGAGCCACATGCTCACCGGTTTGCCACATGCTGTAGGCCTATGGACTGAACAAGAAACCACCAAAAATTTTAACCAGTCATCGTTCTCACAACACTGAGGACCAGTCATTCGAAATGACTTCTCCATGCATTTTATGCATTTGTAAAAGCACTATGATGAAAAGTGCGATATGTTTTCAGGTATCTCCTATACTAATAGAGCCACATGCTCACCGGTTTGCCACATGCTGTAGGCCTATGGACTGAACAAGAAACCACCAAAAATTTTAACCAGTCATCGTTCTCACAACACTGAGGACCAGTCATTCGAAATGACTTCTCCATGCATTTTATGCATTGGTAAAAGCACTATGATGAAAAGTGCGATATGTTTTCAGGTATCTCCTATACTAATAGAGCCACATGCTCACCGGTTTGCCACATGCTGTAGGCCTATGGACTGAACAAGAAACCACCAAAAATTTTAACCAGTCATCGTTCTCACAACACTGAGGACCAGTCATTCGAAATGACTTCTCCA